>NC_039366.1:16844476-16844885 GCF_003573695.1 Papaver somniferum
TAATGTCTGGAATTAGCTCTAGATGTTGTTTAGTGAAGTAATATTGATGCTACAACTTAGTTAGCTGGTATGGTGTAAAGTAGTGTTGAACTGCAGTTGGCATCAAGAAGATGTGTTCTGGTTGCATGGTAGTGTTCCCTGTGGTGGATTGCAAAGAGTTTGAATGTTGAGAGTGGAAAGGATGATTGAACTGAGCTTGGTAATTTGTAGAAAGAGTGGCTTAGTACTGCAATAGCAGGTAAAGATTACATTACAGTTGTATTGAGATTATAGAATTGTATAGGATATGGAATTGAATAGTTGCAAATGAAGGTTGAGTTTGTATTGCAGTTGAAGTACGTGGCGTTGTAATACTGAGAATGGTGATTGTAGAGTTGGAAATAGTGATTGTTGTGAAAGCTTGGAATTG
>NC_039366.1:16844895-16902184 GCF_003573695.1 Papaver somniferum
TAAAGTAATGTTAGCATTTATCAATTAGTGTCATAACTTAACTAGAATCTCATTAAAGATATAATGATAAAAATAATAATTATGATTAAATAGCTATGGAAACGCTTATATATGGTTAAATTTTATAAATTAAACTAATGACAAATTAGAAATTTATTAGGTGTTAGACGTAAGAAGGTGAGGATATAATAGTTTTGAGTAATTAAGCTGATGGTAAATTTATAATAGATAATATTTGGGAAAATTATATATGGTATTACAGTAAAGTTAAAATTATCAAATTATTATAAATTGACGTAAAATCGAATTGGGATCACCTATATTGGTAAAAGGAATAAAATAAAATAAATTTTGATGATTAAATTGCTTAAAATGATGTGAACTAGTTATATATTTTACGAAGTAAATTTAACAGAATTACACCAGTTACGATAGAAGCTTAGAGATTAATTGATCTTAATAAATTAATATTTAATTAATCCAACACTGGGGAATAGTAAAGGTTGTGTTCTCTCTGTTCGTAGGTAGGCATTGTTGGGACTGGCCAACCTTGACAGGTCAACTGCATTCAGAGGTGACCGATGATAGATGTTTAGATCTTTTAGAAAACGATAGATATAAGTTCACTCAGAAATAAATTCGTAGGAATTCCCTTGAAATTAGGGACAAACATCTTATATATAGAAATTAGAGTAGAGTAGAGAGCTTAAAGATTATAATTTACGGTTTTATATTATAGAAGTTGATGTAAGAAACTTAAACTTCCCTATTTGGTAGAAATTATATTAGCGTAGTTGAAACTAGAGCCACAAATTTTAGATGGATTAGACTTGTGCCTTGTTTCTTGTTGTTTGTACTTAGAAAAGAGATGGGATTATTCTATAAGGTGGGGAGTTTTTTAAGACCAGAAGAATGGTTGATTTTCGAGGACGAAAATGTATAAGGTGGGGAGAATGTAAGGACCATCAAGATCGTCAACGCTATTAGACTAGTCAAGAGACATCTTAGACACTAATTATTCGATTAGTGTAAATCGAACGTTAATTATTAGAAATTAATCTAACAATGATTTGGGATACGAAACTAGTACCGCTGTATAGATCTCGAAAAGTTACGCGGAATAGACTACGCGAACGTGCCATTCGGAAACTAGACGAAGCAGAAATCATCAGATTAACATAAAGGGCCAATTAGTCTTTTTGCCATTAGACCGACCCGGGCTTCCCTTATCACGGATAGTGTGTGTTTAGTGTTCCCCGTTGGTCTTATCTACCAAAACCAATCGAAGAAAAACATTTCTTCTTATCTTTTCTTCCTTCTTCTTTCTTCTTCTTTCTTCTGTTTTTTCTCTTCTTCTCTGTTCTTCTTCTTTTGCGAATTTTTGAGAGAAAAGCTAGAGAATTCGATTCAGAGAATCGACCTATGATAAGGATTAGATGCACTAGAAGTATTTGTTGAGATTGATGAAGAGTTGAAAGTGGTGCTGATGTTTTATGAAGCAAATATAGGGTTTTGAGATGAATTTTGGATCCGTATGAAATTGATAGGTTAAATCAGATTGCTCAATGATGTAGAATGAAAGGTTGTTGTTGAATTGAAGTTGTAGTGTTGTTCGGGTAGATGAATCCAGAGTCAGGGTTCCTCTGAGATTGAATTAGGGTTTATGAGAAAAGCCAAGGAAGATGAAATGGAAGGTTTAGAAGTCCGAGTAATGAGGGGTTTGCTTAATCAAAGGTTTTGATTATTGATTTGGGTTCGAATTAAAGAAGTGTTGAATTGAGAATTACTTTGGGGTATTGCTGAAAATTAGTGGTGATTTAAATTAAGGATGAATGTTGAGAGATGGATTAATTCAAGGCCACATCAGTGGAATTGATGAAGCAACAGTTCAGGGGAGGCTAATATTTGAGTAAGTCTTCATGTTGCTTAATTACAGTAATTAAAATTTACTTGTGTTTATGGGACATAGTTGAAGAATAAGATGAGTTTAAGGAAGGTATTAATGTTATTGTTGTTGTAACTTGGATGTGTGGGTGATTTCAAGACGTGAGTTAACTGTGGTGATGACATAAGGTGCAAGGGAATGTGTATATGATTGTACTGAATTATGAGTTGTAGTTTATATGTATGATCTATGTGGATGTAAACTGGTGGAGGTTTAGGAACTAAGGTAATTGGTGGAGAAGATTGTATGTGTGATCTAATGGGCATGGCAGAATGGTTGTATCCAGTGGGATGTAATTGTAATTTTGAAGGTGATTGTGAATGTATGCACTGGAACAAGTGAAATGACGTTGCAGGTTCGATTGTAATGTCTGGAATTAGCTCTATATGTTGTTTAGTGAAGTAATATTGATGCTACAACTTAGTTAGCTGGTATGGTGTAAAGTAGTGTTGAACTGCAGATGGCATCAAGAAGATGTGTTCTGGTTGAATGGTAGTGTTCCCTGTGGTGGATTGCAAAGAGTTTGAATGTTGAGAGTGGAAAGGATGATTGAACTGAGCTTGGTGATTTGTAGAAAGAGTGTCTTAGTACTGCAATAGCAGCTAAAAATTACATTACAGTTGTATTGAGATTATAGAATTGTATAGGTTATGGAATTGAATAGTTGCAAATGAAGGTTGAGTTTGTATTGCAGTTGAAGTACGTGGCGTTGTAATACTGAGAATGGTGATTGTAGAGTTGGAAATAGTGATTGTTGTGAAAGCTTGGAATTGCTGAACTGCAGGTAGGCTATAGTTGTGATTCTGGTGGAGCTGCAGATTTAGTGTGTGCTGGTGGAGCTTACAATAATGAGAATGCCAGAGAACTTCTAGTGGAGGAATTGAAGCAGTGCCATGGTTGTTGATGATTATGTAATGAAGTTCAAAATTACATTTTTGAGTATGTTGAAGTGTAAGCGATGGGACTTGTGCAGATGTGATGAGATGGTGGTAATATTGTTGAAGTTCATGGAACTACAGTTACAGTTATAGTGGTATTGTTTGGTGTTTGAGAGTTTTAGAGATGCAGTGGCAGTATAGTTGTGCTGGTTTGTTTGAGTTGAGAAGATAATTACTACAACTACTGCAATTGCAGGTAAAATTTAGTTGTTGTTTGTAAATGAGATTAAATGTTGTTTTGTACTTGAATTCAAGTTGAATTGCTAAAATAGAAGGTGAGAATGTAAGAACTATAGCTTAAGTGAAACTGAAATAAAATTGTTTCATGTTTGTCATCCCAGTTAGATGTCTGACTGACTTAACCTTAGCTGACTCAGTTAATCTGACTGAGTTGAGTTAGCCTTGTTAACCTGAGTAGAATCAGCTTGACTCACTGAGTCACTAGACCTGAGTCATTGACCAGTTGACCTGACCTTAACCGTTGACCTTGACCGAGACCCGAATTTAGACGTTGATTGTTAGTTGATCGATGACTGTTCGTTGACTCAGATGGGCTGGACCTTATTTAATGGGTCTGTTTAGAGAGCTTGGGCTTAGTATCTTATATTCTTAGTTTGATGTTTTAGACCATTATGGTACGAATTGACCTTTGGTTCCTTCTACAAAGTTGTAGATATTCAGAGGACCATTCGAATGGACTATAGAATCAATCTAATTGGATTAGTAAACCTTAGATATACCAAAGATAGATAATAAAAAATTAGAGAATGAGATACCATAATGGGCTTAGAACCATTTGGTAGTTCACTTAGCTTATAACTTGAACTTGTATGAATTATGTTATGAGCCTTGTGTGAGCCTTTTGGCTAAACCCTTAGAGTGCTTGTATCATTAATAATTAGACTCTATTAACAACGATCGATTCAAAGGACGAACCACTGGATCGTGGATCTCGAGGTAGGCGTAACTTCTCATCAAAATAGGTGGGAATACTTTTCACTCTTTTGAAACCATAGTTGTTTCTTTTATAAAAGTTTATATTTAAATAACTCATGCATTGTCCATTTGTGCATTTCATGCATTGTTTAGTTTGCATTACGGTGCTGTTGATTCTTTGAATCTTTCCACGATTTGGAAAGGACTTGTAATGTTTGTTGTCATTATCTATTGTTATGGGAAATGAGAATTTCAACATGTGGTATATAGGATACGCTCCTACTTTCAGCTTTTATGCATATTAGATGTGGAACAACCCGACATCAATATATTGTTAGGTGTGGAACAGCCCGGCATCATTATTATACATTGTATGACGAAGGAGTTTGTCCATATACATTTTTATGTTTTTCCAGTGACTTAGTCACTTTGATGTTTGGGAAAACATGTATTGTTTTCCAAATATTGCTCATGATTTCTTTTAAAGTTAAATGTTATTCCTGCTGGGCACCCCTTCTAGGGATGATGTGCTCACCCTTTCCCACTTTCAGTTTCAGAGACAGATCAGAGTTGCGCAGCGAAATCTTCGAGAGGTTGACTCCGTTAATTAGTTAACTTCTGCTATGTTTATTATGTTGTTTATATTTGCAAACCAAATGACTATTGTCTATGTATCATTTGAGAGGAATCCTTGTATATATATTTCAGAGAGGGGATAATTTTTGGATTAAGTTTTGTAGCAGATTTCTTAATTGAATACTTAAGTATATGATTTAGATCCTTAGTGCTTCTTTATTTAGTTAATCTCTTGGGTTAGTCAGCTGCTAGATTTGGGGCGTTACATTGTTGGTATCAGAGCTCACAATTTGATCTTACATGGAAAATAATAGGAATAGCCAGTGCTAGTTAGTGAAGTAGATTAGTTTAGAACTGGGTTGGGTTTGTGAGATAAATCTTAATCACTAAAAGCTATCAATAATTTAAAAAAATTATTTGATTGATTGACTTGTTTGTTTGGTTGTTTGTATATGTAATGAAGTAAAAAATTGTAGGGTATACAAATAATTTAGCTAATAAAGATTAGAGAATAATTGGTCAAAAAAGTATGAACACGTAGACAATTCAATACTAAAAATAGTGAGATTAGTATCAGTGATAGATCTTGGAAGTCACATAGAAACTTACTGAGTACCCTGACGCCAATGTAGAATCAACAGTTTATAGTTACATAAATGTTAATGATATTTTTCGGACTCAATAATATTTGTAAGTAGTTGGAATACTAGTATGACAATTAATGTTAATAATAAAAATATTATAATAGTAATTATAGATGATAATAAAAGTAATAACAGTTTTAAAGTAATGTTAGCATTTATCAATTAGTGTCATAACTTAACTAGAATCTCATTAAAGATATAATGATAAAAATAATAATTATGATTAAATAGCTATGGAAACGCTTATATATGGTTAAATTTTATAAATTAAACTAATGACAAATTAGAAATTTATTAGGTGTTAGACGTAAGAAGGTGAGGATATAATAGTTTTGAGTAATTAAGCTGATGGTAAATTTATAATAGATAATATTTGGGAAAATTATATATGGTATTACAGTAAAGTTAAAATTATCAAATTATTATAAATTGACGTAAAATCGAATTGGGATCACCTATATTGGTAAAAGGAATAAAATAAAATAAATTTTGATGATTAAATTGCTTAAAATGATGTGAACTAGTTATATATTTTACGAAGTAAATTTAACAGAATTACACCAGTTACGATAGAAGCTTAGAGATTAATTGATCTTAATAAATTAATATTTAATTAATCCAACACTGGGGAATAGTAAAGGTTGTGTTCTCTCTGTTCGTAGGAAGGCATTGGTGGGACTGGCCAACCTTGACAGGTCAACTGCATTCAGAGGTGACCGATGATAGATGTTTAGATCTTTTAGAAAGCGATAGATATAGGTTCACTCAGAAATAAATTCGTAGGAATTCCCTTGAAATTAGGGACAAACATCTTATATATAGAAATTAGAGTAGAGTAGAGAGCTTAAAGATTATAATTTACGGTTTTATATTATAGAAGTTGATGTAAGAAACTTAAACTTCCCTATTTGGTAGAAATTATATTAGCGTAGTTGAAACTAGAGCCACAAATTTTAGATGGATTAGACTTGTGCCTTGTTTCTTGTTGTTTGTACTTAGAAAAGAGATGGGATTATTTTATAAGGTGGGGAATTTTTTAAGACCAGAAGAATGGTTGATTTTCGAGGACGAAAATGTATAAGGTGGGGAGAATGTAAGGACCCTCAAGCTCGTCAACGCTATTAGACTAGTCAAGAGACGTCTTAGACACTAATTATTCGATTAGTGTAAATCAAACGTTAATTATTAGAAATTAATCTAACAATGATTTGGGATACGAAACTAGTACCGCTGGATAGATATCGAAAAGTTACGCGGAATAGACTACGCGAACGTGCCGTTCGAAAACTAGACGAAGAAGAAATCATCAGATTAGCATAAAGGGCCAATTAGTCTTTTTGCCATTAGACCGACCCGGGCTTCCCTTATCACGGATAGTGTGTGTTTAGTGTTCCCCGTTGGTCTTATCTACCAAAACCAAATCGAAGAAAAACATTTCTTCTTATCTTTTCTTCCTTCTTCTTTCTTCTTCTTTCTTATGTTTTTTCTCTTCTCCTCTGTTCTTCTTCTTTTGCGAATTTTTGAGAGAAAAGCTAGAGAATTCGATTCAGAGAATCGACCTATGATAAGGATTAGATGCACTAGAAGTATTTGTTGAGATTGATGAAGAGTTGAAAGTGGTGCTGATGTTTTATGAAGCAAATATAGGGTTTTGAGATGAATTTTGGATCCGTATGAAATTGATAGGTTAAATCAGATTGCTCAATGATGTAGAATGAAAGGTTGTTGTTGAATTGAAGTTGTAGTGTTGTTCGGGTAGATGAATCCAGAGTCAGGGTTCCTCTGAGATTGAATTAGGGTTTATGAGAAAAGCCAAGGAAGATGAAATGGAAGGTTTAGAAGTCCGAGTAATGAGGGGTTTGCTTAATCAAAGGTTTTGATTATTGATTTGGGTTCGAATTAAAGAAGTGTTGAATTGAGAATTACTTTGGGGTATTGCTGAAAATTAGTGGTGATTTAAATTAAGGATGAATGTTGAGAGATGGATTAATTCAAGGCCACATCAGTGGAATTGATGAAGCAACAGTTCAGGGGAGGCTAATATTTGAGTAAGTCTTCATGTTGCTTAATTACAGTAATTAAAATTTACTTGTGTTTATGGGACATAGTTGAAGAATAAGATGAGTTTAAGGAAGGTATTAATGTTATTGTTGTTGTAACTTGGATGTGTGGGTGATTTCAAGACGTGAGTTAACTGTGGTGATGACATAAGGTGCAAGGGAATGTGTATATGATTGTACTGAATTATGAGTTGTAGTTTATATGTATGATCTATGTGGATGTAAACTGGTGGAGGTTTAGGAACTAAGGTAATTGGTGGAGAAGATTGTATGTGTGATCTAATGGGCATGGCAGAATGGTTGTATCCAGTGGGATGTAATTGTAATTTTGAAGGTGATTGTGAATGTATGCACTGGAACAAGTGAAATGACGTTGCAGGTTCGATTGTAATGTCTGGAATTAGCTCTATATGTTGTTTAGTGAAGTAATATTGATGCTACAACTTAGTTAGCTGGTATGGTGTAAAGTAGTGTTGAACTGCAGATGGCATCAAGAAGATGTGTTCTGGTTGAATGGTAGTGTTCCCTGTGGTGGATTGCAAAGAGTTTGAATGTTGAGAGTGGAAAGGATGATTGAACTGAGCTTGGTGATTTGTAGAAAGAGTGTCTTAGTACTGCAATAGCAGCTAAAAATTACATTACAGTTGTATTGAGATTATAGAATTGTATAGGTTATGGAATTGAATAGTTGCAAATGAAGGTTGAGTTTGTATTGCAGTTGAAGTACGTGGCGTTGTAATACTGAGAATGGTGATTGTAGAGTTGGAAATAGTGATTGTTGTGAAAGCTTGGAATTGCTGAACTGCAGGTAGGCTATAGTTGTGATTCTGGTGGAGCTGCAGATTTAGTGTGTGCTGGTGGAGCTTACAATAATGAGAATGCCAGAGAACTTCTAGTGGAGGAATTGAAGCAGTGCCATGGTTGTTGATGATTATGTAATGAAGTTCAAAATTACATTTTTGAGTATGTTGAAGTGTAAGCGATGGGACTTGTGCAGATGTGATGAGATGGTGGTAATATTGTTGAAGTTCATGGAACTACAGTTACAGTTATAGTGGTATTGTTTGGTGTTTGAGAGTTTTAGAGATGCAGTGGCAGTATAGTTGTGCTGGTTTGTTTGAGTTGAGAAGATAATTACTACAACTACTGCAATTGCAGGTAAAATTTAGTTGTTGTTTGTAAATGAGATTAAATGTTGTTTTGTACTTGAATTCAAGTTGAATTGCTAAAATAGAAGGTGAGAATGTAAGAACTATAGCTTAAGTGAAACTGAAATAAAATTGTTTCATGTTTGTCATCCCAGTTAGATGTCTGACTGACTTAACCTTAGCTGACTCAGTTAATCTGACTGAGTTGAGTTAGCCTTGTTAACCTGAGTAGAATCAGCTTGACTCACTGAGTCACTAGACCTGAGTCATTGACCAGTTGACCTGACCTTAACCGTTGACCTTGACCGAGACCCGAATTTAGACGTTGATTGTTAGTTGATCGATGACTGTTCGTTGACTCAGATGGGCTGGACCTTATTTAATGGGTCTGTTTAGAGAGCTTGGGCTTAGTATCTTATATTCTTAGTTTGATGTTTTAGACCATTATGGTACGAATTGACCTTTGGTTCCTTCTACAAAGTTGTAGATATTCAGAGGACCATTCGAATGGACTATAGAATCAATCTAATTGGATTAGTAAACCTTAGATATACCAAAGATAGATAATAAAAAATTAGAGAATGAGATACCATAATGGGCTTAGAACCATTTGGTAGTTCACTTAGCTTATAACTTGAACTTGTATGAATTATGTTATGAGCCTTGTGTGAGCCTTTTGGCTAAACCCTTAGAGTGCTTGTATCATTAATAATTAGACTCTATTAACAACGATCGATTCAAAGGACGAACCACTGGATCGTGGATCTCGAGGTAGGCGTAACTTCTCATCAAAATAGGTGGGAATACTTTTCACTCTTTTGAAACCATAGTTGTTTCTTTTATAAAAGTTTATATTTAAATAACTCATGCATTGTCCATTTGTGCATTTCATGCATTGTTTAGTTTGCATTACGGTGCTGTTGATTCTTTGAATCTTTCCACGATTTGGAAAGGACTTGTAATGTTTGTTGTCATTATCTATTGTTATGGGAAATGAGAATTTCAACATGTGGTATATAGGATACGCTCCTACTTTCAGCTTTTATGCATATTAGATGTGGAACAACCCGACATCAATATATTGTTAGGTGTGGAACAGCCCGGCATCATTATTATACATTGTATGACGAAGGAGTTTGTCCATATACATTTTTATGTTTTTCCAGTGACTTAGTCACTTTGATGTTTGGGAAAACATGTATTGTTTTCCAAATATTGCTCATGATTTCTTTTAAAGTTAAATGTTATTCCTGCTGGGCACCCCTTCTAGGGATGATGTGCTCACCCTTTCCCACTTTCAGTTTCAGAGACAGATCAGAGTTGCGCAGCGAAATCTTCGAGAGGTTGACTCCGTTAATTAGTTAACTTCTGCTATGTTTATTATGTTGTTTATATTTGCAAACCAAATGACTATTGTCTATGTATCATTTGAGAGGAATCCTTGTATATATATTTCAGAGAGGGGATAATTTTTGGATTAAGTTTTGTAGCAGATTTCTTAATTGAATACTTAAGTATATGATTTAGATCCTTAGTGCTTCTTTATTTAGTTAATCTCTTGGGTTAGTCAGCTGCTAGATTTGGGGCGTTACATTGTTGGTATCAGAGCTCACAATTTGATCTTACATGGAAAATAATAGGAATAGCCAGTGCTAGTTAGTGAAGTAGATTAGTTTAGAACTGGGTTGGGTTTGTGAGATAAATCTTAATCACTAAAAGCTATCAATAATTTAAAAAAATTATTTGATTGATTGACTTGTTTGTTTGGTTGTTTGTATATGTAATGAAGTAAAAAATTGTAGGGTATACAAATAATTTAGCTAATAAAGATTAGAGAATAATTGGTCAAAAAAGTATGAACACGTAGACAATTCAATACTAAAAATAGTGAGATTAGTATCAGTGATAGATCTTGGAAGTCACAT
Organism: Papaver somniferum; assembly: GCF_003573695.1. NCBI lineage: Eukaryota > Viridiplantae > Streptophyta > Magnoliopsida > Ranunculales > Papaveraceae > Papaver > Papaver somniferum. The sequence goes on from NC_039366.1 coordinate 16,855,068, forward strand.
AGAAACTTACTGAGTACCCTGACGCCAATGTAGAATCAACAGTTTATAGTTACATAAATGTTAATGATATTTTTCGGACTCAATAATATTTGTAAGTAGTTGGAATACTAGTATGACAATTAATGTTAATAATAAAAATATTATAATAGTAATTATAGATGATAATAAAAGTAATAACAGTTTTAAAGTAATGTTAGCATTTATCAATTAGTGTCATAACTTAACTAGAATCTCATTAAAGATATAATGATAAAAATAATAATTATGATTAAATAGCTATGGAAACGCTTATATATGGTTAAATTTTATAAATTAAACTAATGACAAATTAGAAATTTATTAGGTGTTAGACGTAAGAAGGTGAGGATATAATAGTTTTGAGTAATTAAGCTGATGGTAAATTTATAATAGATAATATTTGGGAAAATTATATATGGTATTACAGTAAAGTTAAAATTATCAAATTATTATAAATTGACGTAAAATCGAATTGGGATCACCTATATTGGTAAAAGGAATAAAATAAAATAAATTTTGATGATTAAATTGCTTAAAATGATGTGAACTAGTTATATATTTTACGAAGTAAATTTAACAGAATTACACCAGTTACGATAGAAGCTTAGAGATTAATTGATCTTAATAAATTAATATTTAATTAATCCAACACTGGGGAATAGTAAAGGTTGTGTTCTCTCTGTTCGTAGGAAGGCATTGGTGGGACTGGCCAACCTTGACAGGTCAACTGCATTCAGAGGTGACCGATGATAGATGTTTAGATCTTTTAGAAAGCGATAGATATAGGTTCACTCAGAAATAAATTCGTAGGAATTCCCTTGAAATTAGGGACAAACATCTTATATATAGAAATTAGAGTAGAGTAGAGAGCTTAAAGATTATAATTTACGGTTTTATATTATAGAAGTTGATGTAAGAAACTTAAACTTCCCTATTTGGTAGAAATTATATTAGCGTAGTTGAAACTAGAGCCACAAATTTTAGTTGGATTAGACTTGTGCCTTGTTTCTTGTTGTTTGTACTTAGAAAAGAGATGGGATTATTCTATAAGGTGGGGAGTTTTTTAAGACCAGAAGAATGGTTGATTTTCGAGGACGAAAATGTATAAGGTGGGGAGAATGTAAGGACCATCAAGATCGTCAACGCTATTAGACTAGTCAAGAGACATCTTAGACACTAATTATTCGATTAGTGTAAATCGAACGTTAATTATTAGAAATTAATCTAACAATGATTTGGGATACGAAACTAGTACCGCTGTATAGATCTCGAAAAGTTACGCGGAATAGACTACGCGAACGTGCCATTCGGAAACTAGACGAAGCAGAAATCATCAGATTAACATAAAGGGCCAATTAGTCTTTTTGCCATTAGACCGACCCGGGCTTCCCTTATCACGGATAGTGTGTGTTTAGTGTTCCCCGTTGGTCTTATCTACCAAAACCAATCGAAGAAAAACATTTCTTCTTATCTTTTCTTCCTTCTTCTTTCTTCTTCTTTCTTCTGTTTTTTCTCTTCTTCTCTGTTCTTCTTCTTTTGCGAATTTTTGAGAGAAAAGCTAGAGAATTCGATTCAGAGAATCGACCTATGATAAGGATTAGATGCACTAGAAGTATTTGTTGAGATTGATGAAGAGTTGAAAGTGGTGCTGATGTTTTATGAAGCAAATATAGGGTTTTGAGATGAATTTTGGATCCGTATGAAATTGATAGGTTAAATCAGATTGCTCATTGATGTAGAATGAAAGGTTGTTGTTGAATTGAAGTTGTAGTGTTGCTCGGGTAGATGAATCCAGAGTCAGGGTTCCTCTGAGATTGAATTAGGGTTTATGAGAAAAGCCAAGGAAGATGAAATGGAGGTTTAGAAGTCCGAGTAAAGAGGGGTTTGCTTAATCAAAGGTTTTGATTATTGATTTGGGTTCGAATTAAAGAAGTGTTGAATTGAGAATTACTTTAGGGTATTGCTGAAAATTAGTGGTGAGTTAAATTAAGGATGAATGTTGAGAGATGGATTAATTCAAGGCCACATCAGTGGAATTGATGAAGCAACAGTTCAGGGGAGGCTAATATTTGAGTAAGTCTTCATGTTGCTTAATTACAGTAATTGAAATTTAATTGTGTTTATCGGACATAGTTGAAGAATAAGATGAGTTTAAGGAAGGTATTAATGTTATTGTTGTTGTAACTTGGATGTGTGGGTGCTTTCAAGACGTGAGTTGAGTTAACTGTGGTGATGACATAAGGTGCAAGGGAATGTGTATATGATTGTACTGAATTATGAATTGTAGTTTATATGTATAATCTATGTGGATGTAAACTGGTGGAGGTTTAGGAACTAAGGTAATTGGTGGAGAAGATTGTATGTGTGATCTAATCGGCATGGCAGAATGGTTGTAGCCAGTGGGATGTAATTGTAATTTTGAAGGTGATTGTGAATGTATGCACTGTAACAAGTGAAATGACGTTGCAGGTTCGATTTTAATGTCTGGAATTAGCTCTAGATGTTGTTTAGTGAAGTAATATTGATGCTACAACTTAGTTAGCTGGTATGGTGTAAAGTAGTGTTGAACTGCAGTTGGCATCAAGAAGATGTGTTCTGGTTGCATGGTAGTGTTCCCTGTGGTGGATTGCAAAGAGTTTGAATGTTGAGAGTGGAAAGGATGATTGAACTGAGCTTGGTAATTTGTAGAAAGAGTGGCTTAGTACTGCAATAGCAGGTAAAGATTACATTACAGTTGTATTGAGATTATAGAATTGTATAGGATATGGAATTGAATAGTTGCAAATGAAGGTTGAGTTTGTATTGCAGTTGAAGTACGTGGCGTTGTAATACTGAGAATGGTGATTGTAGAGTTGGAAATAGTGATTGTTGTGAAAGCTTGGAATTGTTGAACTGCAGGTAGGCTATAGTTGTGATTCTGGTGGAGCTGCAGATTTAGTGTGTGCTGGTGGAGCTTACAATAATGAGAATGCCAGAGAACTTCTAGTGGAGGAATTGAAGCAGTGCCATGGTTGTTGATGATTATGTAATGAAGTTCAAAATTACATTTTTGAGTATGTTGAAGTGTAAGCGATGGGACTTGTGCAGATGTGATGAGATGGTGGTAATATTGTTGAAGTTCATGGAACTACAGTTACAGTTATAGTGGTATTGTTTGGTGTTTGAGAGTTTTAGAGATGCAGTGGCAGTATAGTTGTGCTGGTTTGTTTGAGTTGAGAAGATAATTACTACAACTACTGCAATTGCAGGTAAAATTTAGTTGTTGTTTGTAAATGAGATTAAATGTTGTTTTGTACTTGAATTCAAGTTGAATTGCTAAAATAGAAGGTGAGAATGTAAGAACTATAGCTTAAGTGAAACTGAAATAAAATTGTTTCATGTTTGTCATCCCAGTTAGATGTCTGACTGACTTAACCTTAGCTGACTCAGTTAATCTGACTGAGTTGAGTTAGCCTTGTTAACCTGAGTAGAATCAGCTTGACTCACTGAGTCACTAGACCTGAGTCATTGACCAGTTGACCTGACCTTAACCGTTGACCTTGACCGAGACCCGAATTTAGACGTTGATTGTTAGTTGATCGATGACTGTTCGTTGACTCAGATGGGCTGGACCTTATTTAATGGGTCTGTTTAGAGAGCTTGGGCTTAGTATCTTATATTCTTAGTTTGATGTTTTAGACCATTATGGTACGAATTGACCTTTGGTTCCTTCTACAAAGTTGTAGATATTCAGAGGACCATTCGAATGGACTATAGAATCAATCTAATTGGATTAGTAAACCTTAGATATACCAAAGATAGATAATAAAAAATTAGAGAATGAGATACCATAATGGGCTTAGAACCATTTGGTAGTTCACTTAGCTTATAACTTGAACTTGTATGAATTATGTTATGAGCCTTGTGTGAGCCTTTTGGCTAAACCCTTAGAGTGCTTGTATCATTAATAATTAGACTCTATTAACAACGATCGATTCAAAGGACGAACCACTGGATCGTGGATCTCGAGGTAGGCGTAACTTCTCATCAAAATAGGTGGGAATACTTTTCACTCTTTTGAAACCATAGTTGTTTCTTTTATAAAAGTTTATATTTAAATAACTCATGCATTGTCCATTTGTGCATTTCATGCATTGTTTAGTTTGCATTACGGTGCTGTTGATTCTTTGAATCTTTCCACGATTTGGAAAGGACTTGTAATGTTTGTTGTCATTATCTATTGTTATGGGAAATGAGAATTTCAACATGTGGTATATAGGATACGCTCCTACTTTCAGCTTTTATGCATATTAGATGTGGAACAACCCGACATCAATATATTGTTAGGTGTGGAACAGCCCGGCATCATTATTATACATTGTATGACGAAGGAGTTTGTCCATATACATTTTTATGTTTTTCCAGTGACTTAGTCACTTTGATGTTTGGGAAAACATGTATTGTTTTCCAAATATTGCTCATGATTTCTTTTAAAGTTAAATGTTATTCCTGCTGGGCACCCCTTCTAGGGATGATGTGCTCACCCTTTCCCACTTTCAGTTTCAGAGACAGATCAGAGTTGCGCAGCGAAATCTTCGAGAGGTTGACTCCGTTAATTAGTTAACTTCTGCTATGTTTATTATGTTGTTTATATTTGCAAACCAAATGACTATTGTCTATGTATCATTTGAGAGGAATCCTTGTATATATATTTCAGAGAGGGGATAATTTTTGGATTAAGTTTTGTAGCAGATTTCTTAATTGAATACTTAAGTATATGATTTAGATCCTTAGTGCTTCTTTATTTAGTTAATCTCTTGGGTTAGTCAGCTGCTAGATTTGGGGCGTTACATTGTTGGTATCAGAGCTCACAATTTGATCTTACATGGAAAATAATAGGAATAGCCAGTGCTAGTTAGTGAAGTAGATTAGTTTAGAACTGGGTTGGGTTTGTGAGATAAATCTTAATCACTAAAAGCTATCAATAATTTAAAAAAATTATTTGATTGATTGACTTGTTTGTTTGGTTGTTTGTATATGTAATGAAGTAAAAAATTGTAGGGTATACAAATAATTTAGCTAATAAAGATTAGAGAATAATTGGTCAAAAAAGTATGAACACGTAGACAATTCAATACTAAAAATAGTGAGATTAGTATCAGTGATAGATCTTGGAAGTCACATAGAAACTTACTGAGTACCCTGACGCCAATGTAGAATCAACAGTTTATAGTTACATAAATGTTAATGATATTTTTCGGACTCAATAATATTTGTAAGTAGTTGGAATACTAGTATGACAATTAATGTTAATAATAAAAATATTATAATAGTAATTATAGATGATAATAAAAGTAATAACAGTTTTAAAGTAATGTTAGCATTTATCAATTAGTGTCATAACTTAACTAGAATCTCATTAAAGATATAATGATAAAAATAATAATTATGATTAAATAGCTATGGAAACGCTTATATATGGTTAAATTTTATAAATTAAACTAATGACAAATTAGAAATTTATTAGGTGTTAGACGTAAGAAGGTGAGGATATAATAGTTTTGAGTAATTAAGCTGATGGTAAATTTATAATAGATAATATTTGGGAAAATTATATATGGTATTACAGTAAAGTTAAAATTATCAAATTATTATAAATTGACGTAAAATCGAATTGGGATCACCTATATTGGTAAAAGGAATAAAATAAAATAAATTTTGATGATTAAATTGCTTAAAATGATGTGAACTAGTTATATATTTTACGAAGTAAATTTAACAGAATTACACCAGTTACGATAGAAGCTTAGAGATTAATTGATCTTAATAAATTAATATTTAATTAATCCAACACTGGGGAATAGTAAAGGTTGTGTTCTCTCTGTTCGTAGGAAGGCATTGGTGGGACTGGCCAACCTTGACAGGTCAACTGCATTCAGAGGTGACCGATGATAGATGTTTAGATCTTTTAGAAAGCGATAGATATAGGTTCACTCAGAAATAAATTCGTAGGAATTCCCTTGAAATTAGGGACAAACATCTTATATATAGAAATTAGAGTAGAGTAGAGAGCTTAAAGATTATAATTTACGGTTTTATATTATAGAAGTTGATGTAAGAAACTTAAACTTCCCTATTTGGTAGAAATTATATTAGCGTAGTTGAAACTAGAGCCACAAATTTTAGTTGGATTAGACTTGTGCCTTGTTTCTTGTTGTTTGTACTTAGAAAAGAGATGGGATTATTCTATAAGGTGGGGAGTTTTTTAAGACCAGAAGAATGGTTGATTTTCGAGGACGAAAATGTATAAGGTGGGGAGAATGTAAGGACCATCAAGATCGTCAACGCTATTAGACTAGTCAAGAGACATCTTAGACACTAATTATTCGATTAGTGTAAATCGAACGTTAATTATTAGAAATTAATCTAACAATGATTTGGGATACGAAACTAGTACCGCTGTATAGATCTCGAAAAGTTACGCGGAATAGACTACGCGAACGTGCCATTCGGAAACTAGACGAAGCAGAAATCATCAGATTAACATAAAGGGCCAATTAGTCTTTTTGCCATTAGACCGACCCGGGCTTCCCTTATCACGGATAGTGTGTGTTTAGTGTTCCCCGTTGGTCTTATCTACCAAAACCAATCGAAGAAAAACATTTCTTCTTATCTTTTCTTCCTTCTTCTTTCTTCTTCTTTCTTCTGTTTTTTCTCTTCTTCTCTGTTCTTCTTCTTTTGCGAATTTTTGAGAGAAAAGCTAGAGAATTCGATTCAGAGAATCGACCTATGATAAGGATTAGATGCACTAGAAGTATTTGTTGAGATTGATGAAGAGTTGAAAGTGGTGCTGATGTTTTATGAAGCAAATATAGGGTTTTGAGATGAATTTTGGATCCGTATGAAATTGATAGGTTAAATCAGATTGCTCATTGATGTAGAATGAAAGGTTGTTGTTGAATTGAAGTTGTAGTGTTGCTCGGGTAGATGAATCCAGAGTCAGGGTTCCTCTGAGATTGAATTAGGGTTTATGAGAAAAGCCAAGGAAGATGAAATGGAGGTTTAGAAGTCCGAGTAAAGAGGGGTTTGCTTAATCAAAGGTTTTGATTATTGATTTGGGTTCGAATTAAAGAAGTGTTGAATTGAGAATTACTTTAGGGTATTGCTGAAAATTAGTGGTGAGTTAAATTAAGGATGAATGTTGAGAGATGGATTAATTCAAGGCCACATCAGTGGAATTGATGAAGCAACAGTTCAGGGGAGGCTAATATTTGAGTAAGTCTTCATGTTGCTTAATTACAGTAATTGAAATTTAATTGTGTTTATCGGACATAGTTGAAGAATAAGATGAGTTTAAGGAAGGTATTAATGTTATTGTTGTTGTAACTTGGATGTGTGGGTGCTTTCAAGACGTGAGTTGAGTTAACTGTGGTGATGACATAAGGTGCAAGGGAATGTGTATATGATTGTACTGAATTATGAATTGTAGTTTATATGTATAATCTATGTGGATGTAAACTGGTGGAGGTTTAGGAACTAAGGTAATTGGTGGAGAAGATTGTATGTGTGATCTAATCGGCATGGCAGAATGGTTGTAGCCAGTGGGATGTAATTGTAATTTTGAAGGTGATTGTGAATGTATGCACTGTAACAAGTGAAATGACGTTGCAGGTTCGATTTTAATGTCTGGAATTAGCTCTAGATGTTGTTTAGTGAAGTAATATTGATGCTACAACTTAGTTAGCTGGTATGGTGTAAAGTAGTGTTGAACTGCAGTTGGCATCAAGAAGATGTGTTCTGGTTGCATGGTAGTGTTCCCTGTGGTGGATTGCAAAGAGTTTGAATGTTGAGAGTGGAAAGGATGATTGAACTGAGCTTGGTAATTTGTAGAAAGAGTGGCTTAGTACTGCAATAGCAGGTAAAGATTACATTACAGTTGTATTGAGATTATAGAATTGTATAGGATATGGAATTGAATAGTTGCAAATGAAGGTTGAGTTTGTATTGCAGTTGAAGTACGTGGCGTTGTAATACTGAGAATGGTGATTGTAGAGTTGGAAATAGTGATTGTTGTGAAAGCTTGGAATTGTTGAACTGCAGGTAGGCTATAGTTGTGATTCTGGTGGAGCTGCAGATTTAGTGTGTGCTGGTGGAGCTTACAATAATGAGAATGCCAGAGAACTTCTAGTGGAGGAATTGAAGCAGTGCCATGGTTGTTGATGATTATGTAATGAAGTTCAAAATTACATTTTTGAGTATGTTGAAGTGTAAGCGATGGGACTTGTGCAGATGTGATGAGATGGTGGTAATATTGTTGAAGTTCATGGAACTACAGTTACAGTTATAGTGGTATTGTTTGGTGTTTGAGAGTTTTAGAGATGCAGTGGCAGTATAGTTGTGCTGGTTTGTTTGAGTTGAGAAGATAATTACTACAACTACTGCAATTGCAGGTAAAATTTAGTTGTTGTTTGTAAATGAGATTAAATGTTGTTTTGTACTTGAATTCAAGTTGAATTGCTAAAATAGAAGGTGAGAATGTAAGAACTATAGCTTAAGTGAAACTGAAATAAAATTGTTTCATGTTTGTCATCCCAGTTAGATGTCTGACTGACTTAACCTTAGCTGACTCAGTTAATCTGACTGAGTTGAGTTAGCCTTGTTAACCTGAGTAGAATCAGCTTGACTCACTGAGTCACTAGACCTGAGTCATTGACCAGTTGACCTGACCTTAACCGTTGACCTTGACCGAGACCCGAATTTAGACGTTGATTGTTAGTTGATCGATGACTGTTCGTTGACTCAGATGGGCTGGACCTTATTTAATGGGTCTGTTTAGAGAGCTTGGGCTTAGTATCTTATATTCTTAGTTTGATGTTTTAGACCATTATGGTACGAATTGACCTTTGGTTCCTTCTACAAAGTTGTAGATATTCAGAGGACCATTCGAATGGACTATAGAATCAATCTAATTGGATTAGTAAACCTTAGATATACCAAAGATAGATAATAAAAAATTAGAGAATGAGATACCATAATGGGCTTAGAACCATTTGGTAGTTCACTTAGCTTATAACTTGAACTTGTATGAATTATGTTATGAGCCTTGTGTGAGCCTTTTGGCTAAACCCTTAGAGTGCTTGTATCATTAATAATTAGACTCTATTAACAACGATCGATTCAAAGGACGAACCACTGGATCGTGGATCTCGAGGTAGGCGTAACTTCTCATCAAAATAGGTGGGAATACTTTTCACTCTTTTGAAACCATAGTTGTTTCTTTTATAAAAGTTTATATTTAAATAACTCATGCATTGTCCATTTGTGCATTTCATGCATTGTTTAGTTTGCATTACGGTGCTGTTGATTCTTTGAATCTTTCCACGATTTGGAAAGGACTTGTAATGTTTGTTGTCATTATCTATTGTTATGGGAAATGAGAATTTCAACATGTGGTATATAGGATACGCTCCTACTTTCAGCTTTTATGCATATTAGATGTGGAACAACCCGACATCAATATATTGTTAGGTGTGGAACAGCCCGGCATCATTATTATACATTGTATGACGAAGGAGTTTGTCCATATACATTTTTATGTTTTTCCAGTGACTTAGTCACTTTGATGTTTGGGAAAACATGTATTGTTTTCCAAATATTGCTCATGATTTCTTTTAAAGTTAAATGTTATTCCTGCTGGGCACCCCTTCTAGGGATGATGTGCTCACCCTTTCCCACTTTCAGTTTCAGAGACAGATCAGAGTTGCGCAGCGAAATCTTCGAGAGGTTGACTCCGTTAATTAGTTAACTTCTGCTATGTTTATTATGTTGTTTATATTTGCAAACCAAATGACTATTGTCTATGTATCATTTGAGAGGAATCCTTGTATATATATTTCAGAGAGGGGATAATTTTTGGATTAAGTTTTGTAGCAGATTTCTTAATTGAATACTTAAGTATATGATTTAGATCCTTAGTGCTTCTTTATTTAGTTAATCTCTTGGGTTAGTCAGCTGCTAGATTTGGGGCGTTACATTGTTGGTATCAGAGCTCACAATTTGATCTTACATGGAAAATAATAGGAATAGCCAGTGCTAGTTAGTGAAGTAGATTAGTTTAGAACTGGGTTGGGTTTGTGAGATAAATCTTAATCACTAAAAGCTATCAATAATTTAAAAAAATTATTTGATTGATTGACTTGTTTGTTTGGTTGTTTGTATATGTAATGAAGTAAAAAATTGTAGGGTATACAAATAATTTAGCTAATAAAGATTAGAGAATAATTGGTCAAAAAAGTATGAACACGTAGACAATTCAATACTAAAAATAGTGAGATTAGTATCAGTGATAGATCTTGGAAGTCACATAGAAACTTACTGAGTACCCTGACGCCAATGTAGAATCAACAGTTTATAGTTACATAAATGTTAATGATATTTTTCGGACTCAATAATATTTGTAAGTAGTTGGAATACTAGTATGACAATTAATGTTAATAATAAAAATATTATAATAGTAATTATAGATGATAATAAAAGTAATAACAGTTTTAAAGTAATGTTAGCATTTATCAATTAGTGTCATAACTTAACTAGAATCTCATTAAAGATATAATGATAAAAATAATAATTATGATTAAATAGCTATGGAAACGCTTATATATGGTTAAATTTTATAAATTAAACTAATGACAAATTAGAAATTTATTAGGTGTTAGACGTAAGAAGGTGAGGATATAATAGTTTTGAGTAATTAAGCTGATGGTAAATTTATAATAGATAATATTTGGGAAAATTATATATGGTATTACAGTAAAGTTAAAATTATCAAATTATTATAAATTGACGTAAAATCGAATTCGGATCACCTATATTGGTAAAAGGAATAAAATAAAATAAATTTTGATGATTAAATTGCTTAAAATGATGTGAACTAGTTATATATTTTGCGAAGTAAATTTAACAGAATTACACCAGTTACGATAGAAGCTTAGAGATTAATTGATCTTAATAAAATTAATATGTAATTAATCCAACACTGGGGAATAGTAAAGGTTGTGTTCTCTCTGTTCGTAGGAAGGCATTGTTGGGACTGGCCAACCTTGACAGGTCAACTGCATTCAGAGGTGACCGATCATAGATGTTTAGATATTTTAGAAAGCGATAGATATAAGTTCACTCAGAAATAAATTCGTAGGAATTCCCTTGAAATTAGGGACAAACATCTTATATATAGAAATTAGAGTAGAGTAGAGAGCTTAAAGATTATAATCTATGGTTTTCTGTTATAGAAGTTGATGAAAGAAACTTAAACTTCCCTATTTGGTAGAAATTATATTAGCGTAGTTGAACCTAGAGCCACAAATTTTAGTTGGATTAGACTTGTGTCTTGTTTCTTGTTGTTTGTACTTAGAAAAGAGATGGGATTATTCTATAAGGTGGGGAGTTTTTGAAGACCAGAAGAATGGTTGATTTTCGAGGACGAAAATGTATAAGGTGGGGAGAATGTAAGGACCCTCAAGCTCGTCAATGCTATTAGACTAGTCAAGAGACGTCTTAGACATTAATTATTCTATTAGTGTAAATCAAACGTTAATTATTAGAAATTAATCTAACAATGATTTGGGATACGAAACTAGTATCGCTGGATAAATCTCGAAAAGTTACGCGGAATAGACTACGCGAACGTGCCGTTCGGAAACTAGACGAAGCAGAAATCATCAGATTAGCATAAAATGCCAATTAGTCTTTTTGCCATTAGACTGACCCGGGCTTCCCTTATCACGGATAGTGTGTGTTTAGTGTTCCTCGTTGGTCTTATCTACCAAAACCAAATCGAAGAAAAACATTTCTTCTTATCTTTTCTTCCTTCTTCTTTCTTCTTCTTTCTTCTGTTTTTTATCTTCTCCTCTGTTCTTCTTCTTTTGCGAATTTTTGAGAGAAAAGCTAGAGAATCCGATTCAGAGAATCGACCTATGATAAGGATTAGATGCACTAGAAGTATTTGTTGAGATTGATGAAGAGTTGAAAGTGGTGCTGATGTTTTATGAAGCAAATATAGGGTTTTGAGATGAATTTTGGATCCGTATGAAATTGATAGGTTAAATCAGATTTCTCATTGATGTAGAATGAAAGGTTGTTGTTGAATTGAAGTTGTAGTGTTGTTCGGGTAGATGAATCCAGAGTCAGGGTTCCTCTGAGATTGAATTAGGGTTTATGAGAAAAGCCAAGGAAGATGAAATGGAAGGTTTAGAAGTCCGAGTAATGAGGGGTTTGCTTAATCAAAGGTTTTGATTATTGATTTGGGTTCGAATTAAAGAAGTGTTGAATTGAGAATTACTTTGGGGTATTGCTGAAAATTAGTGGTGATTTAAATTAAGGATGAATGTTGAGAGATGGATTAATTCAAGGCCACATCAGTGGAATTGATGAAGCAACAGTTCAGGGGAGGCTAATATTTGAGTAAGTCTTCATGTTGCTTAATTACAGTAATTAAAATTTACTTGTGTTTATGGGACATAGTTGAAGAATAAGATGAGTTTAAGGAAGGTATTAATGTTATTGTTGTTGTAACTTGGATGTGTGGGTGATTTCAAGACGTGAGTTAACTGTGGTGATGACATAAGGTGCAAGGGAATGTGTATATGATTGTACTGAATTATGAGTTGTAGTTTATATGTATGATCTATGTGGATGTAAACTGGTGGAGGTTTAGGAACTAAGGTAATTGGTGGAGAAGATTGTATGTGTGATCTAATGGGCATGGCAGAATGGTTGTATCCAGTGGGATGTAATTGTAATTTTGAAGGTGATTGTGAATGTATGCACTGGAACAAGTGAAATGACGTTGCAGGTTCGATTGTAATGTCTGGAATTAGCTCTATATGTTGTTTAGTGAAGTAATATTGATGCTACAACTTAGTTAGCTGGTATGGTGTAAAGTAGTGTTGAACTGCAGATGGCATCAAGAAGATGTGTTCTGGTTGAATGGTAGTGTTCCCTGTGGTGGATTGCAAAGAGTTTGAATGTTGAGAGTGGAAAGGATGATTGAACTGAGCTTGGTGATTTGTAGAAAGAGTGTCTTAGTACTGCAATAGCAGCTAAAAATTACATTACAGTTGTATTGAGATTATAGAATTGTATAGGTTATGGAATTGAATAGTTGCAAATGAAGGTTGAGTTTGTATTGCAGTTGAAGTACGTGGCGTTGTAATACTGAGAATGGTGATTGTAGAGTTGGAAATAGTGATTGTTGTGAAAGCTTGGAATTGTTGAACTGCAGGTAGGCTATAGTTGTGATTCTGGTGGAGCTGCAGATTTAGTGTGTGCTGGTGGAGCTTACAATAATGAGAATGCCAGAGAACTTCTAGTGGAGGAATTGAAGCAGTGCCATGGTTGTTGATGATTATGTAATGAAGTTCAAAATTACATTTTTGAGTATGTTGAAGTTTAAGCGATGTGACTGGTGCAGATGTGATGAGATGGTGGTAATATTGTTGAAGTTCATGGAACTACAGTTACAGTTATAGTGGTATTGTTTGGTGTTTGAGAGTTTTAGAGATGCAGTGGCAGTATAGTTGTGCTGGTTTGTTTGAGTTGAGAAGATAATTACTACAACTACTGCAATTGCAGGTAAAATTTAGTTGTTGTTTGTAAATGAGATTAAATGTTGTTTTGTACTTGAATTCAAGTTGAATTGCTAAAATAGAAGGTGAGAATGTAAGAACTATAGCTTAAGTGAAACTGAAATAAAATTGTTTCATGTTTGTCATCCCAGTTAGATGTCTGACTGACTTAACCTTAGCTGACTCAGTTAATCTGACTGAGTTGAGTTAGCCTTGTTAACCTGAGTAGAATCAGCTTGACTCACTGAGTCACTAGACCTGAGTCATTGACCAGTTGACCTGACCTTAACCGTTGACCTTGACCGAGACCCGAATTTAGACGTTGATTGTTAGTTGATCGATGACTGTTCGTTGACTCAGATGGGCTGGACCTTATTTAATGGGTCTGTTTAGAGAGCTTGGGCTTAGTATCTTATATTCTTAGTTTGATGTTTTAGACCATTATGGTACGAATTGACCTTTGGTTCCTTCTACAAAGTTGTAGATATTCAGAGGACCATTCGAATGGACTATAGAATCAATCTAATTGGATTAGTAAACCTTAGATATACCAAAGATAGATAATAAAAAATTAGAGAATGAGATACCATAATGGGCTTAGAACCATTTGGTAGTTCACTTAGCTTATAACTTGAACTTGTATGAATTATGTTATGAGCCTTGTGTGAGCCTTTTGGCTAAACCCTTAGAGTGCTTGTATCATTAATAATTAGACTCTATTAACAACGATCGATTCAAAGGACGAACCACTGGATCGTGGATCTCGAGGTAGGCGTAACTTCTCATCAAAATAGGTGGGAATACTTTTCACTCTTTTGAAACCATAGTTGTTTCTTTTATAAAAGTTTATATTTAAATAACTCATGCATTGTCCATTTGTGCATTTCATGCATTGTTTAGTTTGCATTACGGTGCTGTTGATTCTTTGAATCTTTCCACGATTTGGAAAGGACTTGTAATGTTTGTTGTCATTATCTATTGTTATGGGAAATGAGAATTTCAACATGTGGTATATAGGATACGCTCCTACTTTCAGCTTTTATGCATATTAGATGTGGAACAACCCGACATCAATATATTGTTAGGTGTGGAACAGCCCGGCATCATTATTATACATTGTATGACGAAGGAGTTTGTCCATATACATTTTTATGTTTTTCCAGTGACTTAGTCACTTTGATGTTTGGGAAAACATGTATTGTTTTCCAAATATTGCTCATGATTTCTTTTAAAGTTAAATGTTATTCCTGCTGGGCACCCCTTCTAGGGATGATGTGCTCACCCTTTCCCACTTTCAGTTTCAGAGACAGATCAGAGTTGCGCAGCGAAATCTTCGAGAGGTTGACTCCGTTAATTAGTTAACTTCTGCTATGTTTATTATGTTGTTTATATTTGCAAACCAAATGACTATTGTCTATGTATCATTTGAGAGGAATCCTTGTATATATATTTCAGAGAGGGGATAGTTTTTGGATTAAGTTTTGTAGCAGATTTCTTAATTGAATACTTAAGTATATGATTTAGATCCTTAGTGCTTCTTTATTTAGTTAATCTCTTGGGTTAGTCAGCTGCTAGATTTGGGGCGTTACATTGTTGGTATCAGAGCTCACAATTTGATCTTACATGGAAAATAATAGGAATAGCCAGTGCTAGTTAGTGAAGTAGATTAGTTTAGAACTGGGTTGGGTTTGTGAGATAAATCTTAATCACTAAAAGCTATCAATAATTTAAAAAAATTATTTGATTGATTGACTTGTTTGTTTGGTTGTTTGTATATGTAATGAAGTAAAAAATTGTAGGGTATACAAATAATTTAGCTAATAAAGATTAGAGAATAATTGGTCAAAAAAGTATGAACACGTAGACAATTCAATACTAAAAATAGTGAGATTAGTATCAGTGATAGATCTTGGAAGTCACATAGAAACTTACTGAGTACCCTGACGCCAATGTAGAATCAACAGTTTATAGTTACATAAATGTTAATGATATTTTTCGGACTCAATAATATTTGTAAGTAGTTGGAATACTAGTTTGACAATTAATGTTAATAATAAAAATATTATAATAGTAATTATAGATGATAATAAAAGTAATAACAGTTTTAATAAAGTAATGTTAGCATTTATCAATTAGTGTCATAACTTAACTAGAATCTCATTAAAGATATAATGATAAAAATAATAATTATGATTAAATAGCTATGGAAACGCTTATATATGGTTAAATTTTATAAATTAAACTAATGACAAATTAGAAATTTATTAGGTGTTAGACGTAAGAAGGTGAGGATATAATAGTTTTGAGTAATTAAGCTGATGGTAAATTTATAATAGATAATATTTGGGAAAATTATATATGGTATTACAGTAAAGTTAAAATTATCAAATTATTATAAATTGACGTAAAACCGAATTGGGATCACCTATATTGGTAAAAGGAATAAAATAAAATAAATTTTGATGATTAAATTGCTTAAAATGATGTGAACTAGTTATATATTTTACGAAGTAAATTTAACAGAATTACACCAGTTACGATAGAAGCTTAGAGATTAATTGATCTTAATAAATTAATATTTAATTAATCCAACACTGGGGAATAGTAAAGGTTGTGTTCTCTCTGTTCGTAGGAAGGCATTGGTGGGACTGGCCAACCTTGACAGGTCAACTGCATTCAGAGGTGACCGATGATAGATGTTTAGATCTTTTAGAAAGCGATAGATATAGGTTCACTCAGAAATAAATTCGTAGGAATTCCCTTGAAATTAGGGACAAACATCTTATATATAGAAATTAGAGTAGAGTAGAGAGCTTAAAGATTATAATTTACGGTTTTATATTATAGAAGTTGATGTAAGAAACTTAAACTTCCCTATTTGGTAGAAATTATATTAGCGTAGTTGAAACTAGAGCCACAAATTTTAGTTGGATTAGACTTGTGCCTTGTTTCTTGTTGTTTGTACTTAGAAAAGAGATGGGATTATTCTATAAGGTGGGGAGTTTTTTAAGACCAGAAGAATGGTTGATTTTCGAGGACGAAAATGTATAAGGTGGGGAGAATGTAAGGACCATCAAGATCGTCAACGCTATTAGACTAGTCAAGAGACATCTTAGACACTAATTATTCGATTAGTGTAAATCGAACGTTAATTATTAGAAATTAATCTAACAATGATTTGGGATACGAAACTAGTACCGCTGTATAGATCTCGAAAAGTTACGCGGAATAGACTACGCGAACGTGCCATTCGGAAACTAGACGAAGCAGAAATCATCAGATTAACATAAAGGGCCAATTAGTCTTTTTGCCATTAGACCGACCCGGGCTTCCCTTATCACGGATAGTGTGTGTTTAGTGTTCCCCGTTGGTCTTATCTACCAAAACCAATCGAAGAAAAACATTTCTTCTTATCTTTTCTTCCTTCTTCTTTCTTCTTCTTTCTTCTGTTTTTTCTCTTCTTCTCTGTTCTTCTTCTTTTGCGAATTTTTGAGAGAAAAGCTAGAGAATTCGATTCAGAGAATCGACCTATGATAAGGATTAGATGCACTAGAAGTATTTGTTGAGATTGATGAAGAGTTGAAAGTGGTGCTGATGTTTTATGAAGCAAATATAGGGTTTTGAGATGAATTTTGGATCCGTATGAAATTGATAGGTTAAATCAGATTGCTCAATGATGTAGAATGAAAGGTTGTTGTTGAATTGAAGTTGTAGTGTTGTTCGGGTAGATGAATCCAGAGTCAGGGTTCCTCTGAGATTGAATTAGGGTTTATGAGAAAAGCCAAGGAAGATGAAATGGAAGGTTTAGAAGTCCGAGTAATGAGGGGTTTGCTTAATCAAAGGTTTTGATTATTGATTTGGGTTCGAATTAAAGAAGTGTTGAATTGAGAATTACTTTGGGGTATTGCTGAAAATTAGTGGTGATTTAAATTAAGGATGAATGTTGAGAGATGGATTAATTCAAGGCCACATCAGTGGAATTGATGAAGCAACAGTTCAGGGGAGGCTAATATTTGAGTAAGTCTTCATGTTGCTTAATTACAGTAATTAAAATTTACTTGTGTTTATGGGACATAGTTGAAGAATAAGATGAGTTTAAGGAAGGTATTAATGTTATTGTTGTTGTAACTTGGATGTGTGGGTGATTTCAAGACGTGAGTTAACTGTGGTGATGACATAAGGTGCAAGGGAATGTGTATATGATTGTACTGAATTATGAGTTGTAGTTTATATGTATGATCTATGTGGATGTAAACTGGTGGAGGTTTAGGAACTAAGGTAATTGGTGGAGAAGATTGTATGTGTGATCTAATGGGCATGGCAGAATGGTTGTATCCAGTGGGATGTAATTGTAATTTTGAAGGTGATTGTGAATGTATGCACTGGAACAAGTGAAATGACGTTGCAGGTTCGATTGTAATGTCTGGAATTAGCTCTATATGTTGTTTAGTGAAGTAATATTGATGCTACAACTTAGTTAGCTGGTATGGTGTAAAGTAGTGTTGAACTGCAGATGGCATCAAGAAGATGTGTTCTGGTTGAATGGTAGTGTTCCCTGTGGTGGATTGCAAAGAGTTTGAATGTTGAGAGTGGAAAGGATGATTGAACTGAGCTTGGTGATTTGTAGAAAGAGTGTCTTAGTACTGCAATAGCAGCTAAAAATTACATTACAGTTGTATTGAGATTATAGAATTGTATAGGTTATGGAATTGAATAGTTGCAAATGAAGGTTGAGTTTGTATTGCAGTTGAAGTACGTGGCGTTGTAATACTGAGAATGGTGATTGTAGAGTTGGAAATAGTGATTGTTGTGAAAGCTTGGAATTGCTGAACTGCAGGTAGGCTATAGTTGTGATTCTGGTGGAGCTGCAGATTTAGTGTGTGCTGATGGAGCTTACAATAATGAGAATGCCAGAGAACTGCTAGTGGAGGAATTAAAGCAGTGCCATGGTTGTTGATGATTATGTAATGAAGTTCAAATTTACATTTTGGAGTATGTTGAAGTGTAAGCAATGGGACTGGTGCAGATGTGATGAGATGGTGGTAATATTGTTGAAGTTCATGGAACTGCAGTTACAGTTATAGTGGTATTGTTTGGTGTTTGAGAGTTTTAGAGATGCAGTGGCAGTATAGTTGTGCTGGTTTGTTTGAGTTGAGAAGATAATTACTACAACTACTGCAATTGCAGGTAAAATTTAGTTGTTGTTTGTAAATGAGATTAAATGTTGTTTTTACTTGAATTCAAGTTGAATTGCTAAAATAGAAGGTGAGAATGTAAGAACTATAGCTTAAGTGAAACTGAATTAAAATTGTTTCATGTTTGTCATCCCAGTTAGATGTCTGACTGACTTAACCTTAGCTGACTCAGTTAATCTGACTGACTTGAGTTAGCCTTGTTAACCTGAGTAGAATCAGCTTGACTCACTGAGTCACTAGACTTGAGTCATTGACCAGTTGACCTGACCTTAACCATTGACCTTGACCGAGACCCGAACTTAGACGTTGACTGTTAGTTGACCGATGACTGTTAGTTGACTCAGATGGGTTGGACCTTAGTTAATGGGTCTGTTTAGAGAGCTTGGGCTTAGTATCTTATATTCTTAGTTTGATGTTTTAGACCATTATGGTCCGAATTGACCTTTGGTTCCTTCTACAAAGTTGTAGATATTCAGAGGACCATTCGAATGGACTATAGAATCAATCTAATTGGATTAGTAAACCTTAGATATACCAAAGATAGATAATAAAAAATTAGAGAATGAGATACCGTAATGGGATTAGAACCATTTGGTAGTTCACATAGCTTATAACTGGAACTTGTATGAATTATGTTATGAGCCTTTGTGTGAGTCTTTTGGCTAAACCCTTAGAGTGCTTGTATCATTAATAATTAGACTCTATTAACAACGATCGATTCAAAGGACGAACCACTGGATCGTGGATCTCGAGGTAGGCGTGACTTGTCATCAAAATAAGTGGGAATACTTTTAACTCTTTTGAAACCATAGTTGTTTCTTTTATAAAAGTTTATATTTAAAAAACTCATGCATTGTCCATTTGTGCATTTCATGCATTGTTTAGTTTGCATTACGGTTCTGTTGATTCTTTGAATCTTTCCACGATTTGGAAAGGACTTGTAATGTTTGTTATCATTATCAATTGTTATGGGAAATGAGAATTTCAACATGTGGTATATAGGATACGCTCCTACTTTCATCTTTTATGCATATTAGGTGTGGAACAACCCGACATCAATATATTATTAGGTGTGGAACAACCCGGCATCATTAGTATACATTGGATGACGAAGGAGTTTGTCCATATACATGTTTATGTTTTTCCGGTGACTTAGTCACTTTGATGTTTGGGAAAACATGTATTGTTTTCCAAATTTTGCTCATGATTTCTTTAAAGTTAAATGTTATTCCTGCTGGGAACCCCTTCTAGGGATGATGTGCTCACCCTTTCCCACTTTTAGTTTCAGAGACAGATCAGAGTTGCGCAGCGTAAGCTTCTAGGGGTTGACTCCATTAATTAGTTAACTTCTACTATGTTTATTATGTTGTTTATATTTTCAAACCAAATGACTATTGTGTATGTATCATTTGAGAGGAATTCTTGTATTTGCAAACCAAATGACTATTGTATATGTATCATTTGAGAGGAATTCTTGTATATATATTTCATAGAGGGGATAGTTTTTGGGTTGAGTTTTGTAGAAGATTTCTTAATTGAATATTTAAGTATATGATTTAGATCCTTAGTGTCTCTTTATTTAGTTAATCTCTTGGGTTAGTCAGCTGCTAGATTTTGGGGCGCTACAATTTTGTTTTCCTATTGAATGTCTCACCTTCATGAAATTCCTTGATTACAACCACTAAGTCTTTTTTTTTATGACTGACGATGCAACTTTATAAAAAGTCAAGGATAAATCCATCTGGACCAGGTGATTTATTATTGACATACCTCCTAATGGCATGTTAAGTTTTGTCTTCTTCAAAAGGCCTTTCCATCTAAACTCTTTACTCATTTGATATGTCAATGAAGTCGAAGCCGAAGTCTGTAGGAAGGGACATGTAGGATCAGAATCTCGTAGCAATAATGCCTCAGCGAAATTATCAACAACACAACATAACAGCGTCGCAGAACAATTTTATAAATGACATAATAAACGACGTCAGCTAAAATCATAAGAAGAATGTAATGATTCTGCGAAAATAAGAGAGTTTGCAAGAGTAACATTTGTAAGGTTGCGAGAATGTCGCAAGACATATCCGAAAATAAAGGACAGATTAGCTGTCATCCACTAGGTACTTCCCTATAAATAGCCGTTCAATTGTAAAGGAAAGGGAGAGGTCTTTTTTGAGTAAGAAACAAGTAAATAGGAGAGATAAAATCTAGAGCAGTGGTTATTCTTGATTCATTTATCTTTTCTTGTAGGATTTTCCAAAGATTCATCAATAAAATTAAGACTGTTAATCTAAAATGAGTTGAGTATTAATGAAATCATATGAGGGGTGTAGTGTAGGATTTGCTGCAACTACATAATGGCGCTAGAAACAGGGAACGTTGAAGATTATTCTAGAAAATATTGAAGATTAATATTGAGATTTGTGAAGATTTGGAGTAATTGTTTAAGAATTTTACATAATTTCTTGCAATTCGTTAACATTGAAGAAATGGCTAGAAGAAGAAATACATCAGAAAAACCAACTGTTGTTAGAAGAAGCAAGAGAATTGCCGGAAGGGAAAGAAGTGAAATGGGAGAATCTACTAGAATGAGAAGTAATAGAGAAAATCAAATTCAACCACCAATTCAACAAACACTAGTACAAGGGAGGAATACAGATTATGATAGGGTGAGTATACACACTTGGCAATCAAATTCAGCAGAAGAAGTAGAAGAAGAGCAACAAACCAGAAACCATAGACTGGTAGAGAGAAATCAAGAAGCCGATGAAGGAATAATTCATGGAGATGAGGAAATTGGAGCGTTAGAAACGTTGAGACGAAGAATACACGAAGAAAGTAGAGCTGAGGCAGAAGAACGTGCGAATTTAACAAGACAAAATCATGAATTGAGGATGGAAAATATGAGACTACAGAGTAGAAGATCGAGAAGTATTATAAAATCATATTCAAGATCGACTAGAAGAGAAATGAGGCGAAACTCACCCACAATTAATGCTGGAAGCAATATTCAAGAAGAAATATCAAATCCTAATGAAGAATATCGCGAAAATAGAGAAAGAGCTGATGATCGTTGCGTTCCACAAAATTAAACTTTTGATGATAGGAAAAATGGTAGAAATCAAGAGAACGGACAACGTCAGGGACGAAATGACCAAGATGGCGAAGGAAATCGAGAGGAAGGAAGGAGAATTTTACATGAAAGAGAAACTCAAAGAAAGCAACTGACGATTGAAGAAGAAATTAAAAGACATTATGCTGAACAAGCACGTTTAATTTGCGAACGTGAAAGATTGAGAGCGGAAATGGAAGAACAAGAGCTTCAGGAGATAATTCGCCAGAACAATCACGACAATCGAGAAAGAAGGCGTACACAAAACCGGAATAACGGTAATATCAATGAAGAATATGATACAATTCAGAGGATGGCTGAAAGACATCGAATATAATTAATAAGAAATGAACAAAATCATGAAGGGGAAAATGAGAGACATAATCATATGCGAATTCAAGATAGAGATGAAGAAAAGACTCGCAGAAGAAGACGAGATGAGGATAATGAAGAAGAACTGCAAAATTTCGCGAGAGAAGAAAGTCATGAACGCAGAAGAAGAGAGGCGAAATTAAAACGACCAATGGATCAAAATTCAAGTGTAAATAAACAAATCTTGAAAGAGTTAGAAGAAATGAGAGAAATGCTAAATAATAGAGGAGAAGTAGGCAGAAGACAATTGGATGAAGCTATAGAAGAAGCTGCGAAAACTCCATTTACAAGGGAAGTACAATTAGGAGGAATACCACCGAAATGCAATTTTCCCACATTAACCAGCATTTTTGATGGAACAACTTGTGCAATTCAACACATTAAAGCCTACGTGAGGTGCATGTTGCAATGGGAAAATCATTGATGCTGTATTATGCAAGTATTTTGCATCCATCTTAACAGGGGAAGCGTTAAAATGGTTCGAAGGTCTACCAAAGAATACAATAACATCCTTCAATCATTTGCAGACTACATTCCTGAGGGCATATATAAGTAATAATTCTTCGTGACCTGGTATTGAAGACGTGTTTGGATTAAAACAAAGGATTGGTGAAAGTTTGAAGCACCTAACTAAAAGATGAAGGACTATGTGTAGTGTAGTTGCAGGAAATCCTACACTACACCCCTCATATGATTTCATTATTAATCAACTCATTTTTAGATTTACACTCTTAATTTTATTGATCAATCTTTGAATGTTCTTACAAGAAAAGATAAAGAAATCAAGAATGACTTCTTCTCTAGACTTTCTCTCTCCTATTTACTTGTTTCTTACTCAAAAAAGATCTCTCTCCTCTTTACAACTCGAACGACTATTTATAAAGAAATACATAGTGGATGACAGCTAATTTGTCCTTTATTTTCGGGTATGGTCTGCGACATTCTCGCAACCTTACAAATTTTAATTTCGCGAACTCACTAATTTTCGCAGGACTATCATATCTTTCTCGTGATCTTAGCTGACGTCATTTATTTTATCATTTCTGAAATTGTTTTGCGACGCTGCTGTGTTGTGTCATTGATAATTTCGCTGAAACATTGTCATTGCGAGATTCTGATCCTACATCTTGCCTCTTCTCATATCTTCTCTTCAAAGTAGAGAATGATGTGAGAAATGCTGCAACTGTTCATCGTTTCGTATTCTTCATTTATCACACGTATTCTTTCTTCCATTTGTTTCTTGACACGTCTTCTGTAACCGCTACTTTTCAACCGCTCACGTCTCTTCGTCTTAATGGTGTTTATTTCTTCGAGTAAAAAAAAATCTCCTTTATATACTCTTCTTATTCTTATTTCTACTTTTCATTTTACTTTCTCTTCTATTTTTATTCTCTCATCTCTGCAACTCTGTTATTCTTCTGCAAGTTCTGCTGCTGTAACTTTTTCCTCCTTCAATCCTCTTACTTTTTATTCATTCCCATACTCTATATTCAAACATGTATCCAAGTGGTCATAGATATGAGAAGAATTTACAAGATGTCCAAAAAGATCTTGCTGATAAAGGTTTCACACTCTCCACCATTTCTAGTGAAAATGCCAAATCAATTCTTTCTGTCAAACTTTTCTCTGATCAGTATTGTGATGATCAATAAATCATAATTTCGCTAGGTCAGATTCTCGCAGGTCTCCTTATTCCTCTTTATAACCCAGATCTTCCTTTATTTTATGAAATTATCGTTCACTCGGGATTTTCGCGAGCTATCTTCCAACTGAGTGGGGACTGCATCCATCTGATGCTAGAGTTCGCTAATCGTGGTGCTGGTAAAGGATCTCTGTACTCCAAAGAACTTAGGGATCCTAAATTCGCAGACTTGGAGATAGTTGCTGAGAAATACACAATAACGAATTTCTTTGAGAACTATGAGCTTATCTCCATGAAGAAAGAGAATACTCGCTGGGGTATTCGCTTAAAAAGGAAAGATAATATTGACTAAGCCAAAATTCTCATGCAAGATATTGACTGGCATTCTGGTAAGAACACAACTCCTCGCCAATCCAAAGATGATAAATGGTGTGTTTTTCCTTTAATGTTAAAAGGACTCTACATTGCTGGGTCGAATGTTCTTCCTGCGAATCTCGCTGCTTATCAACCTTGGGTTTTCTCTTGGCCTGAAAAGGAGAAAGAGGTATGTTTCTTCCAGTTTTTCTCACTTTATATTTCTTTATTGACTTTTATTATTATGTTCTCTAACTCTTGCGACATTTCGCAGATCCAAAAACTGAAAGATAGTTATAACAGGACTGGGAAATCCAGTACTCTGTTAGCTCTTCTCTCATACACAGATGAGGTAAGAAATTTTCTCTTATGATTTTAAATTTTGTTCAATTTCCTCTTATGATCTCAAACGGTATACTGTTACTTCCATGCTTCCATTTCTTATTTCTATCTGTGTGTGAAGATTATTGCTGAAGTAGAAGAATCTGCCGATGTTGCGAAGATTAGTGACAAAGGTAAAGGTGCTCTTCGCAGGGAAAAATCAACTGGTCCTCCTCCAAAGAAAAGGAAAGTTCGTTCTTCTTCTCCTTCAAATATTCCTCCTCCCGAAAATTTCGAAAGTGACAAGGGTGATGAGGACAACGATGATCTTTCTGCAAGTGAAGATTCTCAACCTGAATCTTCTATGGCTAAGCTCTCTGGCCTCTTTTATGATTCTCTACAAGGAATGGGAGATAGCCAATTCACAAATACCTGCAAAGCTCTCGCTACCCTTTGCGATGTCCCTTTAGTGGATGGTGATAGCTCTCTTCGTGGAGTTTCTAGATCAGTGACTCCCGACTTCTTGCATTCTCTCAATAGTCTGGTATACTTTTATCCTTTTATTTCTTCATTGTTATAACTCAAAATTTCTTTCTATATTAATATTTTTTATATTTTTTCGCAGGCTGGAAAAGCTTCTTTTGCCGTTGCCTCAGATCTAGAGAGAAGACGCGAAAATCTTGAAAAGAAGAATCTTCAATTTGGAAAAAAGAATGAAGAATTGGAAGCTGAAGTTAAAGGTCTTCGCGAGAAAAATAGACAATTAGAAATTGATTCTTCTTCGTATAAGAACAAAATCTCTAGTCTTCAGCAAGCTAATAATCAGCTTTACGGTATATTACTTTTCTCTTTTCCCTTTATTCATTCATCCTGTTGTTTTATCTTATTTAAATGATCCTTTTTGCAGACATTTATGGTCTTTCTGATGAAGCTACCCTTTTTCGTTCATTTCCTAATGTCTTGGATAATGATACCCTTCTTGAGCGTCTTAATAATTTCTTAAATAGATTCTCAAATGATAGAATTTCATCTCTTTCTCTAAATGAGCTTAGATCTAAATTTCGCCTCTTAAAAATTGATCATAGATCTAGTTTAGGCTTAGGCAACCGATTTAAGCGTCTCCTTCTTGATTATAAAGAAAAACCCAATGAGTTAAGAACCAAAATTAGTGGTCTTATAGATGATAAGGATCACATCTCTGATCAAGGTGCCAAGGCTTTGGCGAAATTCAAGAGGCTCTTCTTGAAGTTCAACTTGAACGAGATGAAGCTAACCGCAAGAATATCGAACTCTGCGAAAGGGAAAATCAAATTCGTTCTCGTCTTCTTATAAGTAGTGAGGATGAATTTGTTTGGGCTACGAAAATCTTAGATGATGCTAGAAAAGATTTAGGTGTAAATGTTAGTCTCCAAGTTGAGCATACATCCTTGATTAGAGATATGATTTCTGACAGAGAGGGTTACTAACTGCTCTTCTTTACCAATCTTTTTCTTCTTATGAATTCTCATCAAGTTAATAATTGATTGTCTTTTGTTCGCAGATTCTGAAAATAGATATCGTGAAAAGATTGAAGAACTTGAAGCTGAAAAGGAAGAACTCGCAAAGAATCTTTCTTCTCGCAACGACAAGTATTCTAGATTAAAGAATCAAATCAAGATCACAGTTGAGAATTTTAAGAATGATGCTATGCATTTTTGCAATCAAACTATCCAAATGGTTTGTGACGATAATAATATCCCACATTCTGATTATCCTTGTCTTTTGGAAGAAATCCCACAGAATATTCCCAGTTTGATTATCTCTGATAGCGAAGCTGACGATGAAGAATCTGATAGTGATGGAAGTTCTGATGGTGATGAAGATTCTAACGCAGACGAAGAAGGGAACAAGTCTGATGAAGATAATGAGGTATTAACTAAGAAGTAGTCTTTATTTTTTTTCTTTGATTCTTTGTAATACTTGTACATTTATTTCTTCTTTCTGTATATTTTGACCTGAATTAATTAAAACAATTCTTCTTTGAAATACAGTTAATCAATATAATTATTAAATCTTAAATCTTTGAGTAAATCTCTCATATGGAGACAAATAACATTTTCTAATTTCATACATTCCCATACTTGCCTCTGTTATTTGAATCCAAATGAGAGATTTCATAAAAAAATTCTTATTGTATAACTTCGCAATCTTATGCCAAGTGAATTTTGTTTCTTTTCAAAATCCCACTCCTGTGTGGTCTTATTTTTCCTTCCTAATTAAAGGTCTTATTATGCCACCTTTTGTCATTGCTACAAAATCGCAGAACGTCCTTGAACTTTCATGCAAAAACCCATTGATCTTGCCTTAACATTTTCTTTTGTATTATGGCCTCTTCAGGAATGTTGCGACAATATGACAGGCCTAAATATTCTTGCGAAAATGAAGCCCCATGACATTGTCGTCTTGCGACGAAATCGCAGGACGTCTTCGCACTTTCATGCGAAAACCCATTGATCTCCTCTTATCCTTTTCTTTTGTGTTATTGCCTCTTCAGGATTGTTGCACAAATATGACAAGCCTTAATATCCTTGCGAATAAAAAGCCTCATGACATTTGCGTCTTAAGACACTTATCATCTCCCTAATGGAGGGTGCCGCCCTTATCTCCCCCTTGGTTGCCCCTTCAAGGATGCGTACTTCTACCATACAAGGTTAGATCCTCTCATCCAGTCTTAACAACAACCAGTTTTTTTCGCAGCCTCTTATCCCTTTTACCTATAGGTAATATGGTTACGAGACTGCACCCTAAGTGGGGTTTTCTTCAGGCCGAGTGCAGTATAAGCCAAGACTTGTCAAGAATGGAAAGGTACGCTTCAAACGTCCCTAGCACTCTTGACTCAACCGTGTACCTCGGCGCCTTGATCAGATTTGCACTCCTTGGGAGAGTCCTTATTACCTTAGTCGCCCAACCCAGGTCATATGCTTAAGCTGAGAATCCAAGGTGCCTCTCCCGGATGGGCTTCATTGACCCCAAATCTCCATGACTCAGGTTCCGGTGGCGGTGTAGCCTTTCCCTGAGTCATGCAATAGGTACCCCCTTATATGACGTACTTTAGGTCTTACATTTGCCTCTTGCAAAATTGTATTCGCGAACTAGGGTGTACGCCATAAAGGTTCTCCTCTTTCTCTTTTGTCATTTTTCTCTGTTTACTTTTTGTAAAATTCATTATCTCTGCGAGAGTCTCGCAAATCATCATATTGTATCTGAATTTCGCAATCTCAATTTTTCCATTCAACCAAATGTATTTTTGAGAATTTTGCTTATTGCGAGAGTTTCGCAACAACTTAATGATTCATACATTCTTTGTTTTTATTACCTTTGTCATCCTCTGCTTCTTTATTATTTTCTGCTACTGCTTCCTTAGTAATGGTATGTTCATTATTTTTATTCTGAGCTAGCATTAGTTTCACAACATCTCTTCTCCTTTCCTTTCAATTGTATCCACCATCAACCTCTCACTTCTTTGTGTATCTTTGATTTTATGTCGCCAATTTTCCTTCTTGTTTGCTCTTCCTTCGCAAGATTCTATCTCAGTGTCGTAACACCTTTTTCCTTCAACCCAATCTCCCTTTATGATTCCTACACTACTGGGGTGAGGGAATTTGATGCACTGGTGAAAAGTGGAAGCTACACCTTGAATCCCATGTAGCCAAGGTCGACCAATTAACGCATTATAGGGTGATTCTACATCAACGACACAAAATAAGATTTCAGAAGATATTCCTTTCAATGGAATTCGTATAGTAACCTCCCCTTTAGGCTTGTTAGCAGTACCATTAAAACCATATATATTATGTGTTGATGGTATAAGATCATCATCTCTTCCACCCATGGTTTTCTAAGTATGATAAAATAAGATGTTCACAGAGCTTCCAGTATCGATTAGAATTCTATTGATTTCCCATGAATCTTCAGCTTCATCATCCTCATCTTCTTTCGGTTTTGGATTAATTTCTAATTTTACTACCAATGGATTTCCATGCACTTCTTCTCCTTCGGGAATTTCTTATGCGGTAAAACAAATGATATGTTTCTGCCATTCCTCTAGTGGCGAGATTTTCGCAATATTCATAATTTCTCTTCCATCATTATCTCTTGCGAACATTCTACTCAAAACATTATCATGAAAATATTCAATTGTCTTATATGAATGTACGATAGAGTGACATAATAGATTTTTTGCTTTTGCACCAACTTCTATGAAGAATGTTTCTTTCTTTTTCATCGTATTCACTTTGTGATGTTCTGGTGGTGGTGGCAGTGGTTGAGATTGTGGATTCCCCACCAGAAAGTCGTTTAGTTTTCCTTGATCTATCATTCTCAAAATAGTTCTTTTTACATTTCTGCAATCATTTGTGGTATGTCCATGAAAATGATATAAGAACAAAACTCATGACTTTTGTGGTTTGGAGGTGGTTCCGTTCCCATGTTCCATGGTGTTGGTATATTCTCCATCAAAATTATAGCTTCCCATATCTTCTCCACACTTGCATTTAGAGGTGGCATCTTGATTTCTTCCCATACTACCTTGTGACCTGCTTGTCCTTTATTATAGTTTTGTCTTTGACCTCCATAAGTTTCTTGCGGTTGATCGAGTCTTTGAATCTTGTTATTTCCTCCACGATTGTAGAAATTTATTTCTCTTTCATACTCTTCTTGATCTCGGCTTCCCATAGCTACCAGTTTCTGTTGATTGTTACTTGTCACCTTCTCTTTTTGTACTTGCGAAGTAATCGCCACTGTGTTTATTAGCTTGGGTAATAAGCTTGCATTCGTTGTTTGTGAGCTGGTGTTCGTAACTGGATATGATTCCATTTCATTTTGCCTTTCCTCTAGAGCAATGTATTCTTCTTGAAGTTCTCGCAATTCAGTCATTGTGATCGTATTCTTGACTCTGAAAATTTGGACATACAATAGGTTTGTTGCAAACATAGCATTGATAAATGATAATATAAGATATCTCTCATCTACACGGCCAGCCATTTCGCTACACATAGTTCTCCATCTTTTAGTCAGATGTTTCAAACTTTCGCCAATCGTTTGTTTTAATCCAAACACATCTTCTATACCAGGTCACGAGGAATTATTACTTATATATTCCCCCAAGATTGTAGTCTGCAAATGATTGAAGGAGGTTATTGTGTTCTTTGGTAGACCTTCAAACCATTTTAACGCCTCTCCTGTTAAGATGGATGCGAAATATTTGCACAATACGGCATCATGATTTTCCCATTGTAACATGCACCTCACATAGGCTTTAATGTGTTGAATTGCTCAAGTTGTTCCATCAAAAATGCTGGTTAATGCGGGCAGATTTCATTTCGGTGGTACTCCTCCTAATTGTACTTCCCTTGTAAATGGAGTTTTCGCAGCTTCTTCTATTGCTTCATCCAATTGTATTCTACCTACTTCTCCTCTATTATTTAGAATTTCTCTCATTTCTTCTAATTCTTTCAAGATTTGTTTATTTACACCTGAATCTTGATCCATTGGTCTCTTTAATTTCGCCTCTCTTCTTCTACGTGCATGTCTATCTTCTCTCGTAAAATTTTGCATTTCTTCTTCATTATCCTCATCTCGTCTTCTTATGCGATTCTCTTCCTCATCTCTATCTTGAATTTGCATATGATGATGCCTTTCATTTTCCCCTCCATGATTTTGTCCATTTCTTATCAATTCAATTCGTTATCTTTCATCCATCCTCTTTACTCTATCATACTCCTCATTGAGATTACCGTTATTCCGGTTTTGTGTACGTCTTCTTTCTCGATTGTCATGATTGTTCTGGCGAATTGTCTCCTGAAGCTCTTGTTCTTCCATTTCCTCTCTCAATCTTTCACGTTCGCAGATTAAACGTGCTTGTTCAGCATAATGTCTTTCAATTTCTTCTTCAATTGTCTGTTGATTTCTTTGAGTTTCTCTCACATGTAAAATTCTTCTTCCTTCCTCTCGATTTCCTTCGCCATCTTGGTCATTTTGTCCCTGATGTTGTTTGTTCTCTTGATTTCCACCATTTTGCCCATCATCAAAAGTTTCATTTTGTGGAACATAACGGTCATCAGCTCTTTCTCTTCTTGAATATTGTTTCCAGCATTGATTGTGGGTGAGTTTCTCCTCATTTCTCTTATAGTCGATCTTGAATATGATTTTGTAATACTTCTTGATCTTCTATTCTGTAGTCTTATATTCTCCATCCTTAATTCGTGATTTTTCCTTGTTAAATTTGCACGTTCTTCTGCCTTAGCTCTTCTTTCTTCATGTATTCTTCGTCTCAACGTTTCTAACGCTCCAATTTCCTCATCTCCATGAATTATTCCTTCATCTGCTTCTTGATTTCTTTCTTCCTGTCTATAATTTCTGTTTTGTTGCTCTTCTTCTACTTCTTCTGCCGAATTTGATTGCCAAGTGTGTATGCTCACCCTATAATAATCTATATTCCTCCCTTGAACTAGTGTTTGTTGAATTGGTGGTTGAATTTGATTTTCTCTATTACTTCTCATTCTAGTAGATTCTCCCATTTCACTTATTTCTCTTCCAACAATTCTTTTGCTTCTTCTAACAGTAGTCGGTTGTTCGGATGTATTTCTTCTTCTAGCCATTTCTTCAATGTTAACAATATTGCAAAAAATTATGGAAAATTCTTGATCAATCACTCTAAATTTTCACAAATCTCAATATCAATCTTCATCTTTTTATAAAATAATCTTCAACACCTCCCTGTTTCTAGCGCCATTATGTAGTTGCAGGAAATCCTACACTACGCCCCTCATATGATTTCATTATTAATCAACTCATTTTTAGGTTTACACTCTTAATTTTATTGATCAATCTTTGAATGTTCTTACAAGAAAAGATAAAGAAATCAAGAATGACTTCTGCTCTAGACTTTCTCTCTCCTATTTACTTGTTTCTTACTCAAAAAAGATATCTCTCCTCTTTACAACTCGAACGACTATTTATAAGGAAATACATAGTGGATGACAGCTAATATGTCCTTTATTTTCGGGTATGGTCTGCGACATTCTCGCAAACTCTCTAATTTTCGCAGGACTATCATATCTTTCTCGTGATCTTAGCTGACGTCATTTATTTTATCATTTCTGAAATTGTTCTGCGACGTTGTTGTGCTGTGTCATTGATAATTTCGCTGAAACATTGTCATTGTGAGATTATGATCCTACATGTAGCAAAATGGCTGGACGTGTAGATGAGAGATATCTTATATTATTATTTATCAATGTTATGTTTGCAACCAACCTATTGTATGTCCAAATTTCCAGTGTCAAGAATACGATCACAATGACTGAATTGCGAGAACTTCAAGAAGAATATATTTCTCTAGAGGAAAGGAGAAATGAAATGGAATCATACCCAGTTGCGAACACCAATTAAAAAACAGCGAATGCAAGCTTATTACCCAAGCTAATAAACACAGTAGTGAATACTTCGTAAGTACAACAAGAGAAGGTGACAGGTAACAACCAACAGAAACTGGTGGCTATGGGAAGCCGAGATCAAGAGGAGTATGAAGTAGAAAGAAATTTCTACAATCGTGGTGGAAATAACAAGATTCAAAGACTCGATCAACCACAAGAAACTTATGGAGATCAAAGACAAAACTATAATAGAGGACAAAGAGGTCACAAGGTAGTATGGGAAGAAATCAAGATACCACCTCTAAATGCAAGTGTGGAGAAAATATGGGAAGCTATAATTTTGATGGAGAATATACCAACACCATTGAACATGGGAACGGAACCACCTCCAAACCACAGAAGTCATGAGTTTTGTTCTTATCATCATTTTCATGGACATACAAAAAATGATTGCAGAAATGTAAAAAGAATTATTCTGAGAATGATAGATCAAGGAAAACTAAACCACTTTTTGGTAGGGCACCCACAATCTCAACCATTGCCACCACCACCAGAGCATCACAAAGTAAACACGATGAAAAAGAAGGAAACATTCTTCATAGAAGTTGGTGCAAAAGCAAAGAATCTATTCTGTCACTCTATCGTACATTCATACAAGACAATTGAAGATTTTCATGACAATGTTTTAAGTAGAGTGTTCGCAAGAGATAATGATGGAAGAGAAGTTATGAATATTGCGAAAATCTCGCCACTAGAGGAATGGCAGAAACAGATTATTTCTTTTACCGCAGAAGAAATCCCCGAAGGTGAAGAGGTACATGATAATCCATTGGTAGTAAAATTAGAAATTAATCCAAAACCGAAAAAAGATGAGGATGATGAAGCTGAAGATTCATGGGCAATTAATAGAATTCTAATCGATACTGGAAGCTCTGTGAACATCTTATTTTATCATGCTTATAAAACTATGGGAGGAAGAGATGATGATCTTATACCATCAACATATAAGATATATGGTTTTAATGGTACTGCTAACAAGCCTAAAGGGGAGGTTACTATGCAAATTCCATTGAAGGGAATATCTTCTGAAATCATATTCTGTGTAGTTGATGTAGAATCACCCTACAATGCATTAATTGGTCGACCTTGGCTACATGGGATTCAAGGTGTAGCTTCCACTTTTCACCAGTGCATCAAATTCCCTCACCCCAGTAGTGTAGGAATCATAAAGGGAGATTGGGTTGAAGGAAAAAGGTGTTACGACACTGAGATAGAATCTTGCGAAGGAAGAGCAAACAAGAAGGAAAATTGGCGACATAAAATCAAAGATACACAAAGAAGTGAGAGGTTGATGGTGGATACAATTGAAAGGAAAGGAGAAGAGATGTTGTGAAACTAATGCTAGCTCAGAATAAAAATAATGAACATACCATTACTAAGGAAGCAGTAGCAGAAAATAATAAAGAAGCAGAGGATGACAAAGGTAATAAAAACAAAGAATGTATGAATCATTAAGTTGTTGCGAAACTCTCGCAATAAGCAAAATTCTCAAAAATACATTTGGTTGAATGGAAAAATTGAGATTGCGAAATTCAGATACAATATGATGATTTGCGAGACTCTCGCAGAGATAATGAATTTTACAAAAAGTAAACAGAGAAAAATGACAAAAGAGAAAGAGGAGAACCTTTATGGCGTACACCCTAGTTCGCGAATACAATTTTGCAAGAGGCAAATGTAAGACCTAAAGTACGTCATATAAGGGGGTACCTATTGCATGACTCAGGGAAAGGCTACACCGCCACCGGAACCTGAGTCATGGAGATTTGGGGTCAATGAAGCCCATCCGGGAGAGGCACCTTGGATTCTCAGCTTAAGCATATGACCTGGGTTGGGCGACTAAGGTAATAAGGACTCTCCCAAGGAGTGCAAATCTGATCAAGGCGCCGAGGTACACGGTTGAGTCAAGAGTGCTAGGGACGTTTGAAGCGTACCTTTCCATTCTTGACAAGTCTTGGCTTATACTGCACTCGGCCTGAAGAAAACCCCACTTAGGGTGCAGTCTCGTAACCATATTCCCTATAGGTAAAAGGGATAAGAGGCTGCGAAAAAAACTGGTTGTTGTTAAGACTGGATGAGAGGATCTAACCTTGTATGGTAGAAGTACGCATCCTTGAAGGGGCAACCAAGGGGGAGATAAGGGCGGCACCCTCCATTAGGGAGATGATAAGTGTCTTAAGACGCAAATGTCATGAGGCTTTTTATTCGCAAGGATATTAAGGCTTGTCATATTTGTGCAACAATCCTGAAGAGGCAATAACACAAAAGAAAAGGATAAGAGGAGATCAATGGGTTTTCGCATGAAAGTGCGAAGACGTCCTGCGATTTCGTCGCAAGACGACAATGTCATGGGGCTTCATTTTCGCAAGAATATTTAGGCATGTCATATTGTCGCAACATTCCTGAAGAGGCCATAATACAAAAGAAAAAGTTAAGGCAAGATCAATGGGTTTTTGCATGAAAGTGTGGTAGGCATAGAAACCTACTGTAAAATACCGCAAGCGCACGGTGTCTACAATGTAGACAATGGCAAATACGGGTCGATCCTACGGGGAGTTGTTATGATGTGATGCTAAACTTCTAAGTTCTATTATTACTACTTTTAAGAACGAGAGGGTTGTCGATACGACTGAATGATGTTAATGTAACACAAAATAGAGTACAAAACAATGCAAATAAAAGGCACTAGGGCAGTAGAATCCACCTCTTAACCTACACTAAGCCAAATCAGTTTTAATACTATTCTTGTCCCTTGTAATGGACACTAGTCAAGATGCAAGTCTGCTGTTTATCCAGGGTAATCTCAAGTATCCTAATATCAACTAAGGTAATCAATCTCTAGCATTAGTTGTCTTCTTACAGCACAACTAATCACATATCAAATTGAGCATAGAAGCATGAGTTGAAGCACAACATAGAGTTATTCTAACTACCTAGGTTGCAGGACAAACAATGTGAAAGCAATATGTGTGACACAATGATTAAACCATTCTTATGTCATTTAAGCACAACAAGAACAATATCAGAACATGAATCAAACTTAGCAATAGATTAATGGTTTCATCTAAACCCTATCTAATGAGATTAGAACATGATGAAAGAAAAATTGAAGATAAACTACTACAACTTGGTGCACCGGCTACTCCGGACATGCTTTTTCATCACAAACCCACTCCAAATTTATACACAATTTTCACCAAATGTCAACAATAAACAATATGAAATTAGGTATAACAGTTGTGATGCTTACTAGTGGTCTGACATCAATTGAGCCACTTGACACTTGATTGCTCACTGTCTTCAGTATGGTGATGCGGAGAATTGATTTACTCAACACTCAAGATCCATGAATACCCATTCCTCTTTCACTGAATGCATACGGCTAACCCTAAAATCATATAGGTTAGCAAAAGAAATTTGAGAAATTGAGTTGTTGGCAGAATGAATGGATGAATGAGTGTTTGACAAAGGAAATCAATTGGATAGAGGTTTGGGAGAGGTGGAGTAGATGGAGAGGGGTGAGGTCATGGTGGTTGGAGTACACCGTAGAGAGCATGAAGTGAATTGGGAGAAAAAAAAAGCTTCTGGTCGTGAAGATATTTTGGGAGAAAAAGGGGGTGGCGGTCTGGTGTTGAGCGAGAACATCAAATTCGATGAAACGGGTACAGAAACGGGTCAGACCCTGGGTTTGTTTGAAACTTCTTTTATCAAGCCCACTTCTTCTTTTAAGCAAATATTTCCAACCAAGCCCACTGTGTAAACGGATTGCATTGCGTAACATTCCTTCTACACTTTTCGTAGCCTTTCTGCGGAGCCTTTGCTTTCTATTTCTAGCCAACAATTCTCCGTTCCTTTATCCTCTCAAGACACCCAAGCTTTAGTTTCTACCTAAAAACACAAAACAAATTACTAAAACTGTTTATTCTTGAAATCACTGAAAATACAAAATTTGGGATAAAAGGGAGAATTTAAGCACAAAAGATGAGATAAATGCCAACAAAACGATAAAGAATTATGCACTATTTGGCACTAATCAAAGCGCAAGAACGTCCTGCGATTTTGCCGCAATGACAAGAGGTGGCATAATAAGACCTTTAATTAGGAAGGCAAAATAAGACCACACAGGAATGAGATTTTGAAAAGAATCAAAATTCACTTCGCATGAGATTGCGAAATTATACATAAATAACTGCAAAGTTGAGGAACAAAATAAGAAAAGTCTGCAAAATCTCTCATTTGGATACAAATAACATAGGAAAGTATGGGAATGAATGAAATCAGAAAATGTTATTTGTCTCCATATGATGGATTTACACAAAAATTCAACTCATATGATTATATTGATTAACTGTACTGCAAGGAAGAATTGTTTTAATGAATGCAGGTCAAAATGAAAGAAACTCATATATTAAGGAATATGGGGAACCAAAAGCGCAAATATACAGAAAGAAGGAATAAATGTACAAGTATTACAGAAGATCAAAGAAAGAAACAAAGACTACTTCTTAGTTTATACTTCATCATCTTCATCAGACTTGTTCCCTTCTTCATCTGCATCAGAACTTTCATCTCCATCAGAACCTTCATCACCATCAGATTCTTCATCATCAGCTTCGCTATCAGAAATAATCAGACTGGGAATATTCTTTGGGATCTCTTCCAAGAGACAAGGATAATCAGAATGAGGGATACTATGGTCATCACAAACCATTTGGATAGTTTCATTGCGAAAATGCATAACATCATTCTTAAAATTCGCAACAGTGATCTTGATTTGATTCTTTAATCTAGAATACTTGTCATTGCGAGAAGAAAGATTCTTTGCGAGTTCCTATTTTTCATCTTCAAGTTCCTCAATCTTTTCACGGTATCTACTTTCAGAATTCAAAAGACAATCAATTATTAACTTGATGAAAATTCATAAGAAACAAAAGATTAGTAAAGAAGAACAGTTAATAACCTTCTCTGTCAGAATCATATCTCTAATCAAGGTTGTATGCTCAACTTGGAGACTAACGTTTACACCTAAATCTTTTCTGGCATCATCTAAGATTTTTGCAGCCCAAGCAAATTCATCCTCATTATTTATAAGAATACGAGAACGAATTTGGTTTTCTCTTTCGCAGAGCTCGATGTTCTTGCGGTTAGCTTCATCTCGTTCAAGTTGAACTTCAAGAAGAGTCTCTTGGAATTTCTCCAAAGCCTTAGCACCTTGATCAGAGATGCGATCCTTATCATCTATGAGACCGCTAATTTTGGTTCTCAACTCATTAATTTTCTCTTTAGAATTAAGAAGGAGACGCTTAAACCGGTTGGCCAAGCCTAAACTAGATCTATGGTCAATTTCTAAGAGGTGAAATTTGGATCTAAGTTCATTCATAGAAAGAGATGAAATTCTATCATTTGAGAAACTATTTAAAGATTTATTAAGACGCTCGAGAAGGGTATCATTATCCAAGGCATTAGGAAATGAACGAAGAATGGTAGCTTCATCATAAAGACCATAAATGTCTGCAAAAAGGATCATTTAAATAAGATAAAACAACAGGATGAATGAATGAAGGGAAAGGAGAAAAGTAACATACCATAGAGCTGATTATTAGCTTGCTGAAGGCTAGAGATTTTGTTCTTATACGAAGAAGAATCAATTTCCAGTTGTCTATTTTTCTCGCGAAGACATTTGATTTCAGCTTCCAGTTCTTCATTCTTTGTACGAAATTGAAGATTCTTCTTTTCAAGATTTTCGCGTCTCCTCTCTAGATCTGAGGCAACAACGAAAGAAGCTTTTCCAGACTGCGAGAAAATATAAAAAGTATTAATATAGAAAGAGATTTTGAGTTAGAACGATGAAGAAGTAAAAGGATGAAAGTATACCAGACTATTTTGAGTTAGAAACTCCACGAAGAGAATTATCACCATCCAACAAAGGAACATCGCAATTGTAGCGAGAGCTTTACAGGTGTTAGCGAATTGACTATCTCCCATTCCTTGCAAAGAATCAGAAAAGAGGCCTGAGAGCTTAGCCATAGAAGATTCAGATGGAGAATCTTCATTTGCAGCAAGGTCATCATTATCCTCATCATCCTCATCATTCTCGGAGTTTTCATGAAAAGGAATATTTTAAGGAGAAGAAGAACGGACTTTTCTTTTCTTTGAAGGAGGAGCAGTTGGTTTTTCCCTGCGAAGAACACCTTTGCCTTTATCACCAGTCTTCGCAACATTGGTAGGTTCTTATATTTCAGCAATAATCTTCACACACATATAGAAATAAGAAATGGAAGCAACAGTATACTGTTTAAAATCATAAGAGAATGTTTCTTACCTCATCTGTGTATGAGCGAAGAGCTAACAAGGTACTAGTCTTCCCAGTCTTGTTATAACTATCTTTCAGTTTTTGGATCTGTAGAATGTCGCAAGGGTCAGCGAACAAAAGAATAAAGACAGATAAAGAAATA
This sequence comes from Papaver somniferum, assembly GCF_003573695.1. Lineage (NCBI taxonomy): Eukaryota > Viridiplantae > Streptophyta > Magnoliopsida > Ranunculales > Papaveraceae > Papaver > Papaver somniferum. The sequence continues at coordinate 16,893,607 of NC_039366.1, forward strand.
TAAAGTGAGCAAAACTGGAAGAAACATACCTCTTTCTCCTTCTCGGGCCAAGAGAATACCCAAGGTTGATAGGTAGCGAGATTCTCAGGAAGAACATTTGACCCAGCAATATAAGGTCCTTTTAGCATCAAGGGAAAAACACACCATTTATTATCTTTGGATTGGCGAGGAGTTGTGTTCTTACCAGAATGCCAATAAATGTCTTGCATGAGTATTTTAGCTTCATCAATGTTATCTTTCCTTTTCAAACGAATACCCCAGCTAGTATTCTCTTTCTTCATGGAGATCAATTCATAATTTTCAAAGAAACTCGCTACTATATATTTCTCAGCAATTATCTCCAAGTCTACGAATTTAGTATCCCTAAGTTCTTTGGAGTACATAGATCCTTTACCAGCACCACGGTTAGCGAACTCTAACATCAGACGGATGCAATCCCCAATAACTGAAAGATAGCTCGCGAAAATCCCGAGTGAGCGAGAATTTCATAAAACAGAGGAATATCTGAATCATAAAGAGGAATGGGGAGACCTGCGAGAATTTGACCTAGCAAAATTATGATTGATTGATCATCACAATATTGATCATAGAAAAGTTTCATAGAAAGAATTGATTTGGAACTTTCACCAGGAATGGTAGAAAGTGTGAAACCTTTCTCTGCAAGATCTTTTTGGACGTCTTTTAAGTTTTTCTCATGTTTATGGCCACTTGGAGGCATATTTGAATATAGAGTATGGGAATGAATAAAAAGTAAGAAGATTGAAGAAGGAAGGATTACAGTAGCGGAACTTACGAAAGAACAATAGAGTTGCAGAGATGAGAGAATAAAAAGAGAAGAAAAAGTAAAAATAAAGTGGAAATAAGAGTAAGAAGAATATATAAAGAAGATTTTTTACTCGAAGAAATAAACACCATTAAGAAGAAAAGACATGAGTAGTTGAAAAGAAGCGGTTACAGAAGACGTGTCAAGAAACAGATGGAAGAAAGAATACATGTGATAAATGCAGAATATGAAGAGATGAACAGTTGCGGCATTTCTCACATCATTCTCTACTTTGCAGAGAAGATATGAGAAGAGGCAAGATGTAGGATCAGAATCCCACAGCAATAAAATTAAGACTGTTAATCTAAAAATGAGTTGAGTATTAATGAAATCATATGAGGGGTGTAGTGTAGGATTTCCTGCAACTACAGGACAAAGCCATCGTGAAGCATGGAATATCAATGCACTTGATTGCATGATGGTGGTTGTTAACCTTTTTGCAAAGGAATATCGACATACGTGATTTGTTGGCATAAAATCCAAATTAGTATGGATTAATATAATTTCTCGATTGTCGCAATTTGAGATCCAAGACACCTTAAATAACAAAGCCCGAAAATTATAGGTTTGTGTTAGTTAGAATGCTTAGAGCGTCCACAGTGGTGCGAGTATAACCAAAGACCAAAGACTAAAAAAAAGACCAAATTTGGGTTTAGTCCGTCATGTGGCGTAGTGGGAAAAGAGTATATTTGGTGGCGCGTTGATAAACATTACGCCTAGGATCGGGCGTTGGTAAAGATAACGCCCGAGTGGGGCGTTGGTATAGTCTACGCTTCAGAAACAAAAAAAAATAAAAAAAAAATAATAATGGGGCGGAGGTATAAAGCCCGCCCCATGCAGAAATCAAAAATTGTGAAATAGAAATTGGAGTGGGGCGTTAGGTATATGAACGCCCCATTTCGCGCGACCACCTTTACCAACGCCCCATCGGGCGTACATTATATCAACGCCCCGTTTCAGGCGTACATTATATCAACGCCCCTTGTGTAGCGTACATTATATCAACGCCCGATGAATGGCGGAGATTATATCAACGCCCGATGTGTAGCGGAGATTATATCAACGCCCGACTATATTTGGATTTGGTCTTGATCGCAGACCAAATTTGTCTGGATTTTACTCTTTGATCAAATTTTGATCGATGGTCCGTCCCACTACGCCAGCCCATTCGACTGAAAATTTGGATTTACTCGTCCATTGCAGTTGCTCTTAATGATTATGGTTGTTCTACGAACGATTTTGAGGGTTTTATTTTTCTCAAACCCCAGGATTAAGGCTGCACAGGAACCGTCCTGTACCCAAAAAATCGGCATGGAACCGGACTAAATAAATTGGAACCGATTTATGGGTACAGGGAACGGGAGTGAGAGTGGAAACCGGTAAAGGAGTTGGTACAGGGAACGGTTCTATCACATTCCCAGCTTGTACCAGACTAAATAAACCGGTTAATATTAACGGGTGGATGACACATCTCCCCTCTTTCTTATCGACCCTATCTACTTTCTTTCCATTTCTCATCTCTCTTTCTTCACCCTTTTTCCTCACAAAAATCTTATACGAAAAACTAAACCCTAAGTTCTGTTACAGATCGGCCATGGCTTCAGTGCTTAAAATAGAGGAGATTTATTTATCCTGGGGATGAAGATCAGGTTGTAGTCGAAGTGATGAAAACGAAGGAGATTTAAGGGTTTTCGTTCTTTTAGGGATTATTCTGAAGAAGTGAAATCATATTAGAGTCACTTCGTTTTGTTTCAAACACCCTAAATCTTGAATCTAAAACGAAATCTAAGTCTGATTTTATGCTGGTCACTTCATTGATTTTGATGCATTAAATAACATGGCTAACTTAAAGTGGTTGTAATTTTCTGATTTAATAGATAACAAAGTGAAGCCTGAGTTTGAGTCAATTGCTGAAATTTATGGATTCCTCATTAAAATCTCTTCACTGTGTATGCCTAAGATCCTTATTTGTTCATGAGCTTTATTTGATGTAGGGTATTTTCGATTTGGTCATGGATTGAGTCATTGATTCTGTTGAAATCAAGGGTGAAGGAGTCTTAATTTCAAAGAACATGGGAATGGATCGAGTTTGATAGATTTTGGTAAAGATGCAGTTCTTGAAGATAGTTGCTGGTAAAGATGCAATTCTTGAAGATAGTTGTCGGTACCTATAATTCTGTTTAGGTCTCTATTTAATCAAAGAATCTTTTTATTGTATCTATGTTCTTCTTAGGACCATTAATTGATTTTGTAGGAATTTGGTAACATGGGTTCTGATCTTTGGGTTTCCAGTGTTTGAATTTGTGATTGTTAATGAGTTTGATGGATTGATATTGATGTGAATTTGTGGGTTGATACTTTGTTCCTATTTTGTTCAATTGAATTCCGGGTAAAACCCCGGTACCGGACTTGTATTACCGGTGCATGTACAAGTACAGGTTTATGAATAGGTACAGGTACTATTCACAATAGAGAATCGATCAACATGAGGTATAGGTACCGGGTTCCTAGGAAACCCGGACCGTACCGGCTCATGTGCAGCCTTATCCAAGATTGATACAAAAATATTTTTTTCTCCCTAGAAATACATTTGTCGTGGTAGTCTTTGAAGAACAAATATTACAGTCATACAATAAATGATGTCGATGAAACTACAATAAATGATTTCGATGAGCATACTCAAGTGTATAATCCTTAGAGGATTCAAATTATATTGACGCGTCCCACCACCTTGGTTGTTGGGCGAATAAACTACATCAAACACTTATGCAAATCATCTTGAGAATATAATAATCCATGTCACAAGCTCCTCAATGTGTTGAAGAACAATGACGACTTGAAAAGAGAATTATTCGAAGGCAATAAAGAAGACTTCAATAACTAGTAGATATCCTCGAAAAAGTATAGAAATCTTATACATCCAAGAAATTCCTTCATCAAATTGAAAAGTTTGGACTCAAAGATGCGCAAGCCAAAATTCGATTGAAGCGCTAATCAAGGAGAGCACCATCATCATTCAAAGGTGCATTTACATGACTTAACGCGTTGTATTATTTTTTCTTTCGTTAAGGTTTTGTCCCACTGAGTCTTTCTTGTTATGATTTTAGCCCGTTTCATATTCTGAGGAGTTTTTCAAGCAACTTGTTGTGACCAAGAAACAATGGTCACCAAGGGAAAAAGTTATAATCGTGTAATGTATGGTAATTATACAAAAAAATATCCAGGATAAACCTAAGATTTAAAGTTTATTTACTTAGATGCTTTGGAGTCTAACTTATATAAACTAGGCATAATTCTTTTGTTTATACACCAATTGTTGATTCTTTTCCCCTCGTATTTATGTCTCTTTTTTATTTCATAACAATAAATTACTCCCTTTATTTCTGGTAAAGAATTATTGTCGATAATTTTTCAATTTAGCCATTTTTTTAGGTTAAAATGACAATAACTTTGTTCCAGAAAACGAAAGTAATAGTAGTTATTATTAGCTATGAAGCATGTATACTTCAAAATCGATGACGTATCTGTATCGCAAATCGTATCAGTGTCAGATATTTGGGATATTTGGGGATACATAGTGAATACTCTATTTAAAGTATCCCAATTTATTCATTACAAAAAGGATAGGAGATACCTCTCGAATACTCTAAAATGCAATACTCCCTATGATATATAATTGGAATATATATAATTTTATCATTGGAGAGAAATTGAAGCATATATAATTTTATTTATTTAATGAAGAGAAACAAGATTGTACCCCAACATGCTAAGGATTTAGTGTCTGTTCATGATAATCTTCGTCTCATTTCACGAAAAAATGAAAATTATGCGAAAGGAGAAAGTAGAAAGTAGACTTTGGGATATTAGTGGAGATGAATTCGGTCAACCAGACGGTATGGGAGAACTTGAAGTTGCAAATCTTTCACTTAACGAGCCAAAACTAGAAGCGGTGCCCTTTGATGAAAACAGTATTGATGAGTGATTGACGAGGGAAATGTTAGATAACTTTTATCTGTTTTCTTTTTAAATATTTTTGACTCCCTCTTTTCCACCTTTCTATTCACCTTCCTACAATCTCAACCACACATCTAGATTTAGATTCACAATCACATTCAAAGCAAAGGCTATGGGGGCTGAGAGTCTACATCAAAATGAAAGAGTAGGTCAAATTTGATTAAATGAGGTTCTACTATGGGTAGAAGGAAACCCCCTTTCACCTCAAACTCAATCACCTTCTCTTTCATTTGAAAGAGTGAGTGAAAGTCTTCCCTATGCGGCCAACTATTTTCCATTTGAAATTTAATATTGAAAAAGCGACAAACTATTAGTCGTTGGGTAAAAATTGTAGTTTAGACGGCGTACTTTTAGCCGTTTGTGAAGAAACATTCGGTCATAAATCTGGAAGGATATTATTGAGGCGTCACATTCCATTAGAGGGGCGTCACCTAATAGGACAAAAACGGGTCACCCATAAGTAATATAAAAAACCCCTTATCTCAAATAATTTTGTAATGACCAAACAACCCTTATTTAGTTAATTTTAATTTAATTTAATTATTATCTAATCAAATTAAGAAGATGAATTTTGTTATATATTTGTGAATTCTGGGACAAAGTTTTTGTGGGAAGAAAAACTAGAGAAAATAGAAAAAAGAAAAAATTTGGAGATTTCTTTCAAAACCCTAGATTTTTTGATTTACTCAACCAAAATGGATGAAACAAATTACCAATTCGAGGTGGGTGAATCTTTGTATGATAGAGCAAACAAGTTTTACGTTCCTCATGTTGGATACCAAGAGATGGATGATTTGTTAGATGGTAGAGAGGGTTTAACACAAAGTGATGATTAATCTCAACCAATTGAAGAATAAATCAACAAAGTCAAGAACCAATTGTTGAAAATCAACAGGTACACCTCTAAACTATCTCCCATGGGTTCAATTTCGCTCAAAACTATCTTAAGTACGTAAAAAGTTTGAGATTTTTAGACTTTCATGGAGAATTACGGTTGGGTTGGGCTTCATTTCCAACCGTAATTCATGTTTATGTCCAGGTTTGGAAGAACTCCAAACCGTAACTGGTTTCCATTAAGACAAAAATTAATTTACGGTTGGTAATATGTCATGCCAAACCCAACTGTAAATATGTTTTGCATGGGTATTTATTACACGTTTTACGTCTAGGTTATATTTTTCACTTTCCAAACGTAATTTGCCTTTACTTCTAGGTTAGATTTTTCACTTTTCAACAAGTCATGTGAAAAAGGGTACCGAATCTAAAGGAAAGACGAAGAGGAAGAATACTACTTTCACCAAGAAGACTAAATGCCCGTTCAAGCTTCAATTCAAGCACAACAATGATTGATTTCAAAAGTTGTTGTAGTTGTAGTGGTAAAAAGGTTCTTTTCAGACTTGTGAAGGTAACAAAATTTCTAGATTTAAATAAAATTTAGGAAAAATAGCAAACTGAAGTAAAATTTTATGGAGAAATAGGGGTTAAGATTCCACCAATCAACAATACTTATGTGATCTAAATTTTTTTACTATGCAATTTAAATAATTGGGTTGATTCTAAATATTCCCAAGAGCAGATTTTCCAAAATATCAAATGTTAATCACAAGTATAATGCATCAAGAGTCTAAAACTAAGCATGCATTATCAAGGGAAAATACAGTTGATTAATAAAAACCATTTAAATCATTTTTATCAATGCAATTAATCATATAAAAATATTGCATAAATTAATAAAATAGAGATTACCACATAATTATTGTGAGAATGGCTTCCTCTGTCACCCATGGGATTGGGTTTAGCTCCTCATCTCAAAAACACACTCACAAGATGTATTCATGGCTAAATAAGTGTTTTTATTGATGAAAATAATTGATAATTGAAGTTTGTAACGCTGTTATACTGTTGCAGCGTCACTGTTACAAAGGGGTAGTGCTGAAAATAATCGATAGAACACAAGTGTTGTATAACAACGACACAGAGAGCTCGCTGTTTGCACTGTTGAAGAACTACGACCCGCAGTGGACAGTCGATGTCACTGTTGATAAACGACGGCCTTGGAGAGTCTGTTCTTCACGTTCTTCCTCCTAGCAGCAGCAGCAGCAACAATCAATGGTATCTTCCTCGTTTCGGCTCTGAACTCTCTCCTATTTCTCTCTAAACTTTTCTAAAACTTTTTATGACTTGAAACCACTCTTATATATCCCACAGATCCCAAATATCTCGTATAAATTCCGACTTTTTCTTTTCTTTTTCTTCTCTGCGCTGTTGAGAGAATAATCGCTTCTGTTGAGCTTCTTCACGTGTTGTTAGCTATAAAATAGCTACCAAACTCTTCCCTAGACTTGAATAAGACCATGTACATGTTAATCCAGCGTCAAAGTCCTCCAGAAATCTCTCAAAAATCTTTGAAAGTGCACAACAGGACACGTCTCTCTGTTTTAACTTTGATTGCTTCTCCCGGATATTCTAGCCCAATTAAGCCCATGAAATCATCCATACTAGAATTCTATATCCATATCACGTCCAGCCCAATCAATTTCCGGTGTTTAATCTCCCTAAAACAGCTCCAACAATCGGATCAAAATTCAACAGCGATATGCATGGCCTTTCCCGCCAAAAACCAGTATTTGAAATTTGAAAAAGACCTCCTCTTATCCAGTTCTGGTGTCCCTTTAGCAGCTGCCTGGAAATGGGTCACCCCTTAGTAATTAGGTTACCCCTTATCCAAAGTGAGAGTCCGTATAGTAATTTTCTCCCACGAGCGCAAAAACCACTTTTTTAGCCAATTTCGCCGCAAAAGCTTATTTCTCCGGAAATACCTACAGGGACATAAAAAGCCATAATAAGTACAAAAAATGGGTACTAACACAATATACAATTGGGCTATATTAGACACATAAATGCGTCTATCAAATACCCCCAAACTTATTATTTGCTAGTCCCGAGCAAATCAAATAGAAAATAAAATCCTAACTCACTGTCGCAGGCATCGTCGATTGCATTTAGCGTATGCAATAAGCCTTTAAACCCCTAGGTGGCCCTAGTGGCCGAGTTATAGTCTCGGGAGGGCTTACCAGAGATATACCCACAAAACCTTAATACTCCAGACCTTAGCTATCTACGCAAAACCTTGGAAGGCACTAAAGAATCTCCTTGGTTGGCATACTTATTGACTACAGGAAGAAGTACCCTGATGCGAAATTCCAATTATTGTACACGAGTTTGAACTCAAGCATACTAAAATTCATATAAAGTGACAGAGCTCTACTCAGATAGTTGCACTATGGACATCATATTCGGAGTCAAAACTAATCACATGGATAGATCAAGAAGATGGATATAGAAAACATAGATGGTTTTGATGTTTACTAAGTGAACGACGTTTCCCATATCTGTCTGAAGGCCTCCGCCAAATGAACCTATCCTAATGGATTGAGATACTAGTCTGACTAACATCAACACACTGGCATATACAAGGGTACTAGTGGTCGATAACCTAACTCTAGGTCAACACAACTGGCATATACAAGGGTACCAGTGGTCGACTTTATTGAATTTATTCCTTTTGGTCAAATGGTCTGGTCTCAATTTCTTTTTCTTTTTTCTTTTTCTTTTTTTTTTTTTTTTTTTTTTTTTTTTTTTTTTTTTTTTTTTTTTTTTTTTTTTTTTTTTTTTTTTTTTTTTTTTTTTTTTTTTTTTTTTTTTTTTTTTTTTTTTTTCTTTTTTTTTTTTTTTTTT
>NC_039366.1:16902225-16904840 GCF_003573695.1 Papaver somniferum
TTTACTTTTTGGTAAACTATTTTTTTTTTTCATCTTTTATTTTTTTCATCTCTTTTTCTTTTTCAACTTTTTTTTTTCATGGTATCTCAATCACTCTAATTCACCCTAACATTGGTAACAACTTGAATCGTGGGCCCCACCTATCACTTAGAGAAACATAGTTTAAAAACAAAATAAAATAAAAATAGAAGTGAAAAGGACTCAACGAGATATGGTGAAACTATCATGTTATTTATAACACCTGAGCTCTGTGCTTTTATGAATAGACTCTTTTAGATGTTTCCATCTAATCAGATTGGTTCCTCAAACTCCTACAATCAAAATGCTTCCATCCACTTAGATTAGTTAGTGCAATCCTCAATAGGCATAAATTTCTAGGCTCTGGAGTTTATTTATTTATTGCAACTAAAAGCTAACAAAAAGTTTCTTCCCCACCCCCAAACTTAAATCTAACATTGTCCTCAATGTTTCTCATGAAAGAACAGTACCAAGAATATAAGTAACATGAGGAAATAGTAAAGAGAGAGTTCGGAAAGATAGTACCTGAGTGAAGTGAAACCAAAAACTGAATATAGAAATTATACAACATACAAATCACCTCGATGGTCAATCAAGGGTAAACAGGGTCCTCCAGAGGGACCTCCTCAACATCACTTGTAGGAAAAGGCTCTAAAAAGGGCTTCAATCGCTGACCGTTAACCTTTGAAGAACTACTACCATCCAGTGTCTCGATTTCAACAGCTCCATGAGGAAAAACAGTACGGACCACAAAAGGACCGGTCCACCGAGAGCGCAGTTTCCCGGGGAATAGATGCAAACGAGTGTCATACATAAGAACTTTTTGACCTGGAGAAAATGACTTCCGTAATATGTTTCTATCATGCACAAGTTTCATTTTGTTCTTATACTCCTTCGCACTATCATAAGCATCTATACGAATCTCGTCCAACTCATTGAGCTGGAGTTTCCTATGGGCTCCTGCCTTGTCAAGTGAAAAATTTAGCTGCTTAACAGCCCAATAAGCTCTGTGTTCTAACTCAACAGGTAAGTGACATGCCTTGCCATAAACAAGCCGATAAGGCGACATTCCGATGGGGGTCCTAAACGCAGTACGGTAATCCCATAAGGCATCAGTAAGCCTAGATGACCAGTCTTTCCGATTAGGATTAACTGTTTTCTCTAATATACGTTTTATCTCCCTATTGGAAACCTCTACCTGACCACTAGTCTGTGGATGATACGGGGTAGCTATCTTATGTGTAATACCATATTTCTTCATCAGAAGTCTAAAAGTCCCATTACAAAAGTGCGACCCTCCATCACTAATTATAGCTCGCGGTGTACCAAAACGTGTAAGTATATTATTTTTCAAGAACTCAATCACAACCCTATGGTCATTGGTTTTACACGCAACCGCCTCAATCCACTTAGAGACATAGTCTACGGCGACAAGGATGTATAGGTTACCAAAAGAATTAGGAAACGGACCCATAAAGTCAATACCCCACACATCAAAGACCTCAACAATTAAAATAGGGTTCAAGGGCATCATGTTCCTACGGGAAATGGTTCCTAATTTCTGGCATCGTTCACAAGTAACGCAGTAACTGTGGGAGTCTTTAAACAACGAAGGCCAATAGAATCCACACTGCAATATCCTAGCAGCAGTTTTCTTAGCACTAAAGTGACCCCCACAAGCATGATTATGACAAAAGGAAATAATACTGGACTGGTCACTCTCAGGTATACATCTCCTAATAATCTGGTCTGGGCAATACTTAAACAAATAAGGATCATCCCAAAAGAAGTGCTTAACCTCAGCTAAAAATATAGAACGATCTTGTTTACCCCAATGTTGGGGCATTCGACCAGTAACAAGATAGTTCACTATATTCTCATACCAAGGTAAGTGGGTAACAGAGAACAATTGTTCATCAGGAAAGCTATCCCTTATAGGAAGGGAATCATCTGGGAACTAACAACTAGCCTAGACAAGTGATCTGCTACAACATTTTCGGCACCCTTTTTGTCTCTAATGTCTGGAGAAAACTCTTGCAACAACAGAATCCACCTAATCAATCTAGGTTTAGTATCCTTCTTAGACAAAAGATATTTTAAAGCAGCATGATCAGTATATATGATGATCTTAGAACCTAAGAGATATGGTCTAAACTTGTCTAAGGCAAACACAATGGCTAATAGTTCCTTCTCGGTAGTGGTATAGTTCAACTGGGCATCATTCATAGTTTTGCTAGCATAGTAAATCACATGAAGTAACTTATTTTCTCGCTGACCTAGCACAACACCAATAGCATAATCTGAAGCATCACACATGATCTCAAAGGGTAGGTTCCAGTTGGGTGCCTGGACTATGGGGCGGTAGTGAGTAATGACTTAAGCTTCTCAAAAGCCTCTAAACAAGCATCATCAAAAACAAACTTAACATCTTTTGCAAGCAAATTGCAAAGAGGTCTAGACATCAAGCTAAAATCCTTAATGAAACGACGATAAAAACCAGCATGTCCTAAGAATGACCTAATATCTCTTACGGTTTTTGGGACCGGTAAAGTTTTAATAAGGTCAACTTTTGCTCTATCCACCTCTATACCCTTTGA
>NC_039366.1:16904850-16906055 GCF_003573695.1 Papaver somniferum
CAATACTTAAACAAATAAGGATCATCCCAAAAGAAATGCTTAACCTCAGCTAAAAATCTAGAACGATCTTGTTTACCCCAATGTTGGGGCATTCGACCAGTAACAAGATAGTTCACTATATTCGCATACCAAGGTAATTGGGTAACAAAGAACAATTGTTCATCAGGAAAGCTATCCCTTATAGGAAGGGAATCATCTGGGGAACTAACAACTAGCCTAGACAAGTGATCTGCTACAACATTTTCGGCACCCTTTTTGTCTCTAATGTCTGGAGAAAACTCTTGCAACAACAGAATCCACCTAATCAATCTAGGTTTAGTATCCTTCTTAGACAAAAGATATTTTAAAGCAGCATGATCAGTATATATGATGATCTTAGAACCTAAGAGATAGGGTCTAAACTTGTCTAAGGCAAACACAATGGCTAATAATTCCTTCTCGGTAGTGGTATAGTTCAACTGGGCATCATTCAGAGTTTTGCTAGCATAGTAAATCACATGAAGTAACTTATTTTCTCGCTGACCTAGCACAACACCAATAGCATAATCTGAAGCATCACACATGATCTCAAAGGGTAGGTTCCAGTTGGGTGCCTGGACTATGGGGGCGGTAGTAAGTAATGACTTAAGCTTCTCAAAAGCCTCTAAACAAGCATCATCAAAAACAAACTTAACATCTTTTGCAAGCAAATTGCAAAGAGGTCTAGACATCAAGATAAAATCCTTAATGAAACGACGATAAAAACCAGCATGTCCTAAGAATGACCTAATATCTCTTACGGTTTTTGGGACCGGTAAAGTTTTAATAAGGTCAACTTTGGCTCTATCCACTTCTATACCCTTTGAAGATACAATATGCCCTAGAACAATTCCTGAACGAACCATAAAGTGACATTTCTCCCAATTAAGCACTAAATTCTTTTCCTTACACCTAGTCAAAACTAATGACAAATGATGCAAGCACTCATCGAAAGACGAACCAAACACTGAAAAATCATCCATAAAGACCTCCAAAAACCGTTCTACCATGTCAGAAAATATACTCATCATGCAGCGCTGAAAAGTCGCAGGGGCATTGCATAGCCCGAAAGGCATGCGTCTATACGCAAAGGTACCAAAGGGACAGGTAAAAGTGGTTTTCTCCTGATCTTCTGGGGAAATAACGATCTGATTATATCCAGAGTAGCCATCTAAAAAGCAATAGTG
>NC_039366.1:16906065-16933491 GCF_003573695.1 Papaver somniferum
TACCCTTTGAAGATACAATATGCCCTAGAACAATTCCTGAATGAACCATAAAGTGACATTTCTCCCAATTAAGCACTAAATTCTTTTCCTTACACCTAGTCAAAACTAATGACAAATGATGCAAGCACTCATCGAAAGACGAACCAAACACTGAAAAATCATCCATAAAGACCTCTAAGAACCGTTCTACCATGTCAGAAAATATGCTCATCATGCAACGCTGAAAAGTCGCTGGGGCATTACATAGCCCGAAAGGCATGCGTCTATACGCAAAGGTACCAAAGGGACAGGTAAAAGTGGTTTTCTCCTGGTCTTCTGGGGCAATAACGATCTGATTATATCCAGAGTAGCCATCTAAAAAGCAGTAGTGACTATGTCCAGCTAATCTCTCTAGCACCTGGTCGATGAAGGGAAGGGGAAAGTGGTCCTTCCTAGTGACCTTGTTCAATTTCCTATAGTCAATACAAACACGCCAACCCGTGGTCATTCGGGTCGGGATTAACTCATTGTTATTATTCTGGACTACAGTAATACCAGATTTCTTGGGAACAACCTGAACGGGGCTGACCCACTTACTATCTGAAATAGGGTAGATGATGCCTGCATCTAATAGCTTAAGAACCTCAGTTCGAACTACTTCTTTCATATTGGGGTTTAGTCGACGTTGCATCTCCCTAGAAGGTTTGGTGTCTTCCTCTAAATAGATCTGATGCATACAAACAGTAGGACTTATACCCTTAATGTCTGCTATGGTCCACCCTAAAGCTTCCTTGTTGTTTTGAAGGACGGTTACTAGCCTACTTTCCTGATCTATATCCAAGTCGGAAGAAACAATCACAGGTAAAGTCTCAGACGGGCCTAAAAACACATACTTCAGGGTATCTGGCAATGGTTTTAGGTCCAACTTAGGAGGCTCTTCTAAAGAAGGAACTAGGGTAGACTTAGAAACTGGTAGTGGTTCGAACTTAGGTTTCCATCCATTACTAGTATCTAACAAAGGGGTTGAATCTAACAAAACATTCACCTCATTAATTACATTATCATCATCAAAATCAATCCCAAAGTGAGCTAGGCATTTTTCTAATGGATCTTCTAACAAAGTGTTTGGTAATGACTCCTCGACTAATGTTCCTATCATGTTCACCTCTTCTACATTCGAGTCATCTAGTTCAGAGGGTAGCTTACTAATATTAAAAATGTTCAGCTCAATAGTCATATTACCAAAAGACAAATTCATAATACCATTTCGACAGTTAATGATCGCATTGGATGTAGCTAAAAACGGGCGACCTAAAATCACTGGTATTTGGTTCTCTGGGTCAGGGACATGTTGGGTATCTAGGATAACAAAATCCACTGGATAAATAAACTTGTCAACCTCTATGAGAACATCCTCGATCACACCACGAGGAATTTTAACGGACCTATCAGCTAACTGAAGTGTCATCTGGGTAGGTTTCATCTCACCAAGTCCTAGCTTAAGGTACACATGATATGGAAGTAAATTCACACTGGATCCTAAGTCAAGCAAAGCTTTCTCAACACGGTACTTACCTATTGTACAAGCAATGGTAGGGGACCCTGGGTCTTTATACTTAGGAGTAGTGGTATTCTGAATAATAGAACTCACATGACTAGCTATGAAGGCTTTCTTCTGGACACTGAGCTTACGCTTTCGCGTACACAAGTCCTTAAGGAACTTGGCATAAGAGGGAATCTGCCTAATTGCATCTAATAATGGAAGGTTGATATTAACCTGCTTAAAAACCTCCAATATATCATTAAAGTTGGACTCCCTCTTAGTCGGAACTAGCAGCCGGGGAAACGGGGCTCTAGGAACAAAGCCGGGCTTAACAGGACCCTCATTGGTCTCTTTGGAGACTCTATCAGTCTCCTCATTTTCTGGCTCAGCAGGGTGAACTACAGCATGTTCACTATCAGGCATGGCGACCTTGTTGTCAACTTTCTTTCCACTCCTTAGGGTTGTGACAGCATTCACATGATTGTACGATTTCTCTCCTTTGGGGTTAGGATCAGTATGACTAGGGAACCTTCCTTCTTCTCTCTCACTTATGAACTTAGCTATTTGTCCTACTTGAAGTTCTAATTTGGCAAGACTCTGGGAATTATTCTTCAATTCTTGCCTAGTTTCTTGTTGAAAGCTCATGTGGTTCTTTGTTAACATTTCATGGTTATTTGCTAACATAGTAAGAGTATCCTCTAAGGTAGAGATCTTTTTCTCGGAAGTGTTCTGAAACTGGGTTTGACCTGAAGAGTTCTTAAAACCAAAACCTGGGGGAGGCTGAGAATTGCTAGACTGGCCTTGACTCAAGCCCTTAGACCAAGAGAAATTAGGATGGTTTCTCCAACCAGGGTTGTAGGTTTCTGAGTATGGGTCAAACTTCTGACGGTTCTCAAACCTAGAGTTGTTATAGACAGCATGGGCTTGCTCTTCACTAACCTGACCTTCCCAAAACGAATTATCGGGCTCTATTCCACAACTAGAGACTTGAGAGGCTCTATTAGGTTCAACAAGGGACCTATTTTTAGTCTGACCCATTTCTAAAGCTTCTAACCTTCTGGATAAAGCAGCAAACTTAGCATATGACGCAAAACTCGTATCTACCATATTGGTGCTACTTCTATTGACCAAGAGTCTTTTAGGGGGTTCAACACAAGATTCCCACTGTTGGGATTTTTCAGCGATAGCTCCTAAGAAGGCAAAAGCATCATCAGCATTTTTACTAGTGAACTCACCAGCGCACATAGACTCAACCATAGCTTTGGTCGAATAGTCTAAACCATCATAAATAATCTGTAAAAGTTTCATATTATCAAATCCAAGGTGAGGACACTGAGATAGGAGATCATTGAATCGCTCTAAAAACCTATAAAGAGACTCTCCCTCTTGTTGCACACTAGCACTAATTTTCTGCCTAACAGCTGCAGTTTTTGCTTAGGGTAGAATTTCATATAGAAGGAAGCAATAAGTTCCTGACATGTTTCAATGGATTCAGATGGTAGGTTGTTCAGCCAGGTCTTGGCTTTGTCTCTCAAAGAAAAGGGAAACATCTTAAGTTTCAAGACTTCATCGGTAAGGTCCTTTATCCTAATTGTCCCACAGATTTCCTCAAAGTCCCTAATATGAAAATAAGGGTTCTCATCATCTTTTCCTAAGAATATAGGGATCATTTGAATAATACTAGGTTTTATCTCGAAATTAGCCGTAGTGGCTGGCAATTTAATGCATGAAGCTCGGTTGGTCCTAGTTGGGAACATGTAATCTTTCAAAGTTGCCATCGCTGGCACAACAGAAGTACTAGGGGTACTATCCTCACAAAGAGACAGATTCTCAAAACAGAAGTTTCCAAAAACAGGGCTCTCCAAAGAAAAGTCTTCGAGCTCCCTGCTTAAATCAGAAGAACTACTAGGTTTTTCGCTAATCAATCGACCTAGAGTATCTCTTTTCCAAGCCCTATTAACAAAATCGGGCATACACTAAAAAAAATTCAAAAAGAAATAAAAATACTAAAAAGAAGGTTCTAGCAATCACACAGCAGGCTGACTCGACTTTACCACAGCAAACCTAAAGATTTCTAGCAAACAACAAGCATGATGGCTCCACTTAGATTGTTTCTAGACCAGCTTCTAATCCTTCGAAAGGGAATTCGTTACAATTTGAGCAAACCCCTCTGGAATCAATCCGAGTTAAAGCAAGTTGAATCGAGGCGAGGGAAGCTCAGTGGAGCTTTGATACCCAAAACCTCACCGATCCAATGCGGCGCAGTCACGCATTCAACTCGCAGTAACCGTCAAGAACTTCAAGGTGTTCTTAAAAGAGTAACCAATATTTTTCGAATGATTTTCCTGTTAAGCTCGATACCCTATAGGTCTCTTTCTAGTCCAAATTTTAGGCTTAGGTTCGCTTTAGGTTTCGTTTTCCTAAGGCGGGAAAGAAGGGAGCGGTGATGAAATCCGAACCCTTTATATGGTCCAGTCCTTTCCCTACTAGGAATTTAAAAACAGTCCATATTCAAGTCCTCAGCATATATTCACCTTAAGGAGTCCAGTAACCCGCTTGCAGGAGATTCGCGGGTGTTTAGAATTTTACCTCCCGTACCAGACGGGCGAAGAACCGCTGAAGTCGACTCGGGCCACGACTCCTATGCCGTGTGCGAACCCGAGGGGCCGAGGTGATATTGTAATCACCGTCCTTCCCTGCAAACAGTTTGTATTTAAGGATACCCTTCCGTAGGGTTTAAAAATAAAAATAAAAATGTCCCAAAATTAATGTCCAAAGTCCATAAAAAAAATACAAAAGAAAAGAAAGTCTAATAAAAAAAAATTACAAAAAAAATGTCTCTCTTTTTTTTTTCTCTTTTTATCAAAATAAATAAATAAAATTCTTCTTCTTTCGCTCCTTTATCTTTGCTTTTCGCTCCCAAACTTTAAGTAAATCACCACAAGCTTTGGCAAAATTGTCTTTCGCTCCAATCTTCAAAAATCTGCAAGGAAACAAAAAAAACCAAAAACGTAAAGAAGAACAAAAATAATAAAAATAATAAAAATCTAAAAAAAAATGCTAACTAAACACAGGTCCGCGTCGGCGGCGCCAAAAATTTGATTGATTTCAAAAGTTGTTGTAGTTGTAGTGGTAAAAAGGTTCTTTTCAGACTTGTGAAGGTAACAAAATTTCTAGATTTAAATAAAATTTAGGAAAAATAGCAAACTGAAGTAAAATTTTATGGAGAAATAGGGGTTAAGATTCCACCAATCAACAATACTTATGTGATCTAAATTTTTTTACTATGCAATTTAAATAATTGGGTTGATTCTAAATATTGCCAAGAGCAGATTTTCCAAAATATCAAATGTTAATCACAAGTATAATGCATCAAGAGTCTAAAACTAAGCATGCATTACCAAGGGAAAACACAGTTGATTAATAAAAACCATTTAAATCATTTTTATCAATGCAATTAATCATATAAAAATATTGCATAAATTAATAAAATAGAGATTACCACATAATTATTGTGAGAATGGCTTCCTCTGTCACCCATGGGATTGGGTTTAGCTCCTCATCTCAAAAACACACTCACAAGATGTATTCATGGCTAAATAAGTGTTTTTATTGATGAAAATAATTGATAATTGAAGTTTGTAACGCTGTTATACTGTTGCAGCGTCACTGTTACAAAGGGGTAGTGCTGAAAATAATCGATAGAACACAAGTGTTGTATAACAAAGACACAGAGAGCTCGCTGTTTTCACTGTTGAAGAACTACGACCCGCAGTGGACAGTCGATGTCACTGTTGATAAACGACGGCCTTGGAGAGTCTGTTCTTCACGTTCTTCCTCCTCGCAGCAGCAGCAGCAACAATCAATGGTATCTTCCTCGTTTCGGCTCTGAACTCTCTCCTATTTCTCTCTAAACTTTTCTAAAACTTTTTATGACTTGAAACCACTCTTATATATCCCACAGACCCCAAATATCTAGTATAAATTCCGACTTTTTCTTTTCTTTTTCTTCTCTGCGCTGTTGAGAGAATAATCGCTTCTGTTGAGCTTCTTCACGTGCTGTTAGCTATAAAATAGCTACCAAACTCTTCCCTAGACTTGAATAAGACCATGTACATGTTAATCCAGCGTCAAAGTCCTCCAGAAATCTCTCAAAAATCTTTGAAAGTGCACAACAGGACACGTCTCTCTGTTTTAACTTTGATTGCTTCTCCCGGATATTCTAATCCAATTAAGCCCATGAAATCATCCATACTAGAATTCTATATCCATATCACGTCCAGCCCAATCAATTTCCGGTGTTTAATCTCCCTAAAACAGCTCCAACAATCGGATCAAAATTCAACAGCGATATGCATGGCCTTTCCCGCCAAAAACCAGTATTTGAAATTTGAAAAAGACCTCCTCTTATCCAGTTCTGGTGTCCCTTTAGCAGCTGCCTGGAAATGGGTCACCCCTTAGTAATTAGGTTACCCCTTATCCAAAGTGAGAGTCCGTATAGTAATTTTCTCCCACGAGCGCAAAAACCACTTTTTTAGCCAATTTCGCCGCAAAAGCTTATTTCTCCGGAAATACCTACAGGGACATAAAAAGCCATAATAAGTACAAAAAATGGGTACTAACACAATATACAATTGGGCTATATTAGACACATAAATGCGTCTATCAAACAAGAAAAGTGATTTTTGGTATACGGAGAAAGTTGTATGTAGTCGTCATAACCACCTAATACCGGAGACCTTGCTAAGCCATCCTTATGCGGCGCGGCTAAATGATGAAGAAAAAATGATTGTAAGTTCCATGACCGAAAACCGTATGAAACCCAATAGGTATGCAGTGGCTGTACGACGAGCTCTTGTTTCATCTATCACCTCATGACATTCTTCTACAGCCTTTTGTGTTCCTCCAAACATAAGTTTAAGATTCTTCAACATTATCTTTTTGACAGGTATAGATGGACCATATCTTGCTTCATCTGGTTTATCTCCACCAACCTACTTAAACTGTTTCCCCGTCTTAGCTCGCTCCCATCCAAGTGTGTCTTTAACAAGGACATAAAGGTCTTCCCAACTCATATTGTTGTCAAAACCTTCAGAAACAGATTTTCCTTCAACGTTTAAGTTCAAGATTTGCTTCACATCATTCGGCGTTTGTGATCTCGCCGAATGGAAGATGAAAAGTATCGGTTTCTAACCAATCTCTCTCTCTAAAGGCACATGCAATAATAGAATCAAACTCATGCTGATGGTTGAGAATTCCATTACCTAGCCCTGTATTCAATACAAGATCACGAACCTCTTTACATTCTTCACCTAACGACCAATAACCACCCTTTTTATGTTTCAGTTTCTTTATCGCAATTTCATGATCCTACAAAGAATGTATAAACAACAAATTTGTTAAATTTCTAAATTATACCAAATAATATCAAGTTGAACAAAATCATGCAAAATAAGTGAAATTTTAAGATTCTTTCCCTGCTTTGGCAAACCTTAGCAGCCCATGAATATGGATAACCAAATAAGACCATAGATTCATCGGGCGCCTCACCCCAAAGTATGCCATTCTTCTTCGCAGGCAACAAATCATTGCCTTTAGGAATATGCTTGCCTTTTGGTGAAGGTATCTTCCTCGGCTTCTTTTCCTTCACTTGAGGTTTAGGTGTAGCTTCAGGTGAAGCAACAAAAACTTGTTTCCTTTTTCCTTGAACAACAACTTCTTCTTCTTGTTGTTGATTTGGTGTACCTCTAATCACGAATGTACCTCCCGATATCACCAGTAGTTGAAATTGATCCCCTTCAATTTCTAGAACTTGCATTATCTTTAATTTCAGGACATGTTGAGCTACTTCCTTGAATCATATCCTTCTTCTTGTTAGCACCCTTGGGGAGACCTCTATAATCGACCCCACAATGAATTTCATGGCAAGGTGTAGGAGTATCTTTTGGTGTTAAATTATTTCCTCTATTCTTTTTAGGCTTTGCTCTATCACTATTCCTACAAGTTACAAGAAATAGATCTTATAGAATCAATATTGATGAATTAGTAACACATGCCAATCTATTAAAAAAAAAATGTTCAGGCTTAATTACGTCTAGGTAATCCTAGAGAAAATAGAATCGAACCCAGACGTAAAACAATACGCTTGGAAAGTTCAATCATCCAACCTAGGCATAAGACTATACGTCTGGAAAATTCAGTAACCCAACCTAGGCGTAAAAGAAATACGCCTGGAAACTTTGGTGTCGGAATCTAGGCATAAGACCATACGTCTGGAAAATTCAGTAACCCAACCTAGGCGTAAAAGAAATACGCCTGGAAAAATTGGTGCTGGAACCTAGGCGTAAGACCATACGTCTGGAAAATTCAGTAACCCAACCTAGGCGTAAAAGAAATGCGCCTGGAAACTTTGGTGCCGGAACCTAGGCGTAAACCTAAATTGCAATTTCTTCAAAACATCCAGAAACTTTTACGCCTGGGTTTTGTCTACTGAAAAACCAAGCGTAAGTAAATACGATTGGAAAAATTGTCTCGCTAACTGGACGTAAACCTACATGCAAAATCAATTTACGGTTTGAATTCCTCTAAACCTAGGCCTAAGTTCTTCAAACACTAGACTTTCGCTTGGCGAACCTAGGCGTAACACCTTCAAAAACAAAACATAAACCCTAAATTTGCTTCGATTTGATTCAATCTAACATGTTTTAAGCATAAAACGAGTAAGAATAGATGAGTTTGTCGATTAATACCTTACATACACCATGGGTTGTTGTTGAGGAGTTCGAAATTCTGAAAAATCAGTTGCTTCAATCAGTGGATGTTGAGGATGAAGTTGTTGGTCAGGGGGTTGATTGAGGTTTTGATTACCATCACTACAATCAGTTTATTTCTTCCTCATCTTTCATACAGATTTCAATCCTACGAGGTTCAATTTTATGATCGCCGATTAATCGAAAACGATGAAATGAATTGATGTGAAAATTTACTGTGAAGAAGAAGAAGAGAAAGAGGAGGAGAAGAAGAAGAAGAGCAGGAGTCAAAAGGTTGAAAGTGTGAAGATTAGATTAGGTTTTTATTCTGTTTTTGTTTTAATATTAATTGAAGGATAATTTGGACAAATTGCTATTGAATCAAAAGTATCCGTTAACCAGATTTTTGATCACTAGATATCCAAGTGAATCCCCTCTAATGGAGTGTGACGCCCCAATAACAACCTTCTAAATCTGTTTCAAAGAAAAAGAAGGTAAAGGCCTTGTGTTGTAATTGTACAGATAGGCTCTTTTTAACAATACACGTGTGATAATCTGATATAGTAGGCCCATTGCCTAAACCTAACTTTTTATATCAGCTAATAATATCCATGCATTTCATACTAAAATACAACATACCTATATACTGCTTAACACTCTAATATCTCTCGTGAAATTCTCTTTTTGCAAACCGCATATTTTTTACCGATCAAAAAAGAAATCTAATCACTAAGCTATAGACAATAAGTTGATTTTCTTTTATCGGTTATTATTTTTGTTTTTTTTAATTTTAATATTATAATTAAAAGAACCCGCGATTGGAGGATACTCAAACTAATTGGGGGATAGAGGAAAAGGACAAAACCTGGATCCAAATATCAAATCAGGGTCACCCCTTATCTAAGTATTTTATATAATTCCTAATCTACCCCTCACTAATCAGGTTTAGTGTTTAATTATAATTAGAAAAAATCTTAAGTATTTGTTAAATGATTAGTGTGTATTTTTATTTGTATTTGGGTGAGTGAGGTGAGAGTAGAAGGAGGGAAAAAATATTTGAGAGGGAACTTTTTTGATGAAAATGAAGGATGATTGTGAAGAGAGAATTGTTGCTGCTGAATCTTTAGCTCAACTACAACAAGGAGCATATCTTGAATCTTAAGCTAATGACAGCAATTGACAATTGGAATTCTTTCTTGAACCAACACCCTTGAATGATGATTTTTACGAGCATGAAGAGTTTTAAGAAGAACCTACACAAGAAAGAAAACTAGCACAACATACAAGCATCCCCAATACTCAGGTAAAGCTGCTAAGAGGTTGAAAATTTGATTGTTTTCTTGGAATCCACCATTTTTGCAGCTGAAAAAGCTCGGTGCCGGCATGGACTTGGTATGAATACAATGCCGGAAGCAGCCATACCGGCATGATATTCATACTACGGCCATTGGATATCCCCCATTTTGAAATTCAAGTCGGCACAGTATTCAACCAAAAAACTATGCTAGTACAAAAATTACTTTTTACCTACCACGGAATATTCTACGGAATATGCTACCGGCATGGTTCAATTCTAACGTTACCATGCCGGTACCACTAAAAAAACATACAGGAAGCAGTGTCTTCCAAAGCTAAATACCGGCATGGTTTATTGATTATCGACCACGCCGGAACACTGTACCGACGTGAAACTGTCGACAATGAGCATGCCGGCACCTCTGTTTCCGGCGTTGATTTTAAATGAAATTTGTATGCGGGAAAGCGTTTCAAATTTGGTCTTCAGTTTCGGTTCAGTTCAACCATGCCGGAACTTTGGTCGAGCATGCTGGAACTATTGTCCGGCATAATTTTTTTTTTTTGAACTAACTTATTTTCTTTTCATTCGATCCTTAGGTTGTGACATATATTTATCCAACAAATGCAAGACCACTTGGTCGGGATACGTCGGAATACTATAAAATGTTTGGTATGTTACGAAAGAATACTTTTCACATAATATCTTGAACTTTACTAATGGATTGCTTGTAATGAATCTCATAATCTCCCATTATTGTCCTTACGTAGGGAATAAAATCTAAACATGAAGAAATTGAGTGGGCTAAAGAGACGACTCTTAAGAACATGTGTGTGTTGGTGAGGAATACCCAAGGTTCAAAGATTCGTTTTGAGATGGCTTGCGAGAGAAGTGGGGAATACAAGGAGAAGAATAGCCACAAGAGAAAGGGTTATGTATATCCAAAGAAGACTAATAGAGTATACAAGACTCGTACGAGGCAGGATAAATGCCCATTTAAGCTTGTATTCCATTTAAGAGACAAGGATGAGGACAAGGAATGGGATTGTGCGGTGTGGTTCGGCCGTCATAACCACCCGGATCCGGAAGATTTTGTTGGTCACTCCCTCGTTGTGAATCTAAAACCTCACGAATTTGACGATGTAATGAGAATCACCAAAGCATGTATAAAACCAAGAAAAGTTCTCAGAGGCTTCAAGGAAAATGATTCAATGAGCGTTTCTTCTCTAAGTACAATTTGTAGCGCACAAGCAACTTTTAGAAAGGTGGAATGGGAAGGTAGGAGCGTTATGCAAGAATTTGAGAAGATAGTTTGGGATTACAATTGCACTCGTATCATCAAAAGAGGGACGGACAACAAGCCCCTTCAAATATTCATTTCGCATCCTTTGCTTGCGAAATTGGCTCATACATGTTTTGGTGTTTAATGGAAAACGAGAGGGATTACAATTATAATTGGGCATGAATACAATTATAATAGAAAACGAGAGGGATTACAATTATAATTGGGCATTACGACAATTGAAATTACTCTTCCGGGAAAATCATCTTCCGATGGTCATCATAACGGATCAAGATGACGCATTAATGAATGCAATATCCGACGTATTCCCGGATGCGCAAAATTTCCTATGTACATTTCATATACGTCAAAATGTGATAAAATCTTGTCATTCCTTGTTTGAACCCACTAAGGCGGATATTAAGAAGAGAATGATTGTTCAACTAGAGGAAGATGTTCGCAAGAACAAACTATCACCCGAAGATGAAAAAGGTAAGATCCAAGAGCGAGTGGACAAAGAACATGATGAAAATCATAAAAAGTGGTTGTAATTTCTAAGAGATTGGGAGAAGTTTATTGGTCTCTTACCGAGGATACGTACCAAAAAAAATTGGACAAGTTTATTGCCAATTGGAACGAAGTTTATCCGACTGTCGTCTCGTATTGTCGGAATCAATGGTTGGATAAGTACAAGGAAAAATTTATTCGTGGATGGACAAAACGGTATAGACACTACAAGAATGAAGCAACTAGTGCAGCGGAGTCCCCTCATGGGAGATTTAATTAAAAATCTCATCGATTCTAACCAAGGAAACGTGGTTACGGTTACCGAGACAATGAAGCAATACTTCAAGAGTGATATCGATAGGATCAAACAGGCTTTTGAGAAAATCTCGATGGAAAGGATGACTGAATATCTTCCGATTGGTAAGTTGCTACGAGGAATAGAATTCAACGTGTCTCATTGGGCAATAAAATATATGATGAGAGAAATGAAAAAGGAGATAAACTACGTCAAACCGGGTGATGTGTGTATTTGTCTCGACATGACTTCATTGGGGCTTCCTTATCTTCATATGCTTGTGAAGTACGAAGAAGTGATACCTATTGAAGTTATCGATCCGTTTTGGAAGACACTATCTTTTAACCCTCCCCCTACGGAAGATCCCGGACAATCATCATGGGATACGAACGAAGCAAAGGAATTCTTCGACGCTTACTCACGTGGAAACTCGGCTATCCGGCAAGTCTTGTTGAGCCAACTAAGGCTAATTACTCTCCCATGCACAACACAAAATGAAGATTCGGCAAAGGGAGATCCTACCAGTAGACCACAAACCAAAACAGCAAGGAGAAAAACAAAGAAAATAATTAAAAAAAATGAGCCAACGTGAATGTGAACTTGAGGCAAGTAAGAAATGAGATCCAACCACATGTGAGATTTCAGAAGCAAGGTTCAACGAAGCGCCGGTTCCAAACAAAAGGGGTAGGCCGAGGAAGGAACAAATATCAAGTTAACAACAAACCGCGGATTCTGTATCCACACCAAAATCCGATGGATCGGAGGTTCCAAAAAAAAGGGGTAGGCCGAGGAAGGTACCCACATCGATTGAACAAAAACAACAAGGTGAGCGTTCCAAAGCCACACCCATAGTTGATGTAGCGGAGGTTCCAAAAAAAAGGGTAGGCCGACAAAGGTAACAATATCAAGTGACAAAGAACTACAAGGTGAGCATTTCGAAGCCACGCCCATAGTTGATGTAGCGGAGGTTACAAAGAAAATGGGTAGGTCGACAAAGGTACCAACATCAAGTGACAAAGAACAACAAGGTGAGCATTCCGAAGGCACACCCATAGTTGATGGGGCGGCGGTGTCAAACAAAAAGGGAAGGCCGAATAAGGAACCTACATCAAGTCAAGTACATCAAGGTGAAAATTTCGAAGCCACACCAAAGATAAGTGATAGAAAAGGTAAGTGACCCATATCTAGTCAACAACAACACGATGGTGACATCTCCGTAGGCACGATCAAAGTTGATGTAGTTTCGGTTCCAAAGCGAAGGGGTAGGCGGAAGTATCCACTACTATCACTTATTGAAGATATTGGAAGTGCGGAGATTGCAGAGGATGGATTGGATATAATTAAGCTAAAAATTGGTAATATGAAGATGTATAAGGATTCCAAAACAGGTAAGACTTATAGACATTACTATACCAAAATAGAGTCTTATGTATAACAACTTCCTGAGGTTATTCACGAGTATATTGTATATACAGATGCTATCGATGGAGATGGAAATTGTGGCTATCATGCCGTGACCGAACAATTAGGAATATTTGAGAAGGCGGTTACTAAAGGCATGGCACCATGTCGATACGCTAGAAAGAGGATGGCCGAACAACTTATGAAAAAGAAGAATTTTATGAGCAATTATTTGGTGATGAAGAAGGGTTTGAAAGTTTGTATGCTCAAGTGTTAGGGACCAAGAACAATATGAAGTTCTTTCCTACTCGATATTGGATGAGAATGGCGGTTTGCGGTCATCTAGTGGCGGATACATTTAATTGTGTTGTTCATTACTTTCCCCCACCGTTCAAGCAACATATACACCAAAGTGGAAAAAGTGCGAAGGATCTCTTAAGAAGAGAAGAGAAGAGTTGTTTTTCCGTTCGTGAAAGGGAATCATTTCATTATTTTGAATCTCAACGAAAACTGTCCATTGGCACCGGTTTTCCCGTTGACTAAAAACAAGGATATATCTCCCAATCACTCGGAGAAATGGATGAAATTGTACGAGGAGAATCACCAACTTTGGGATGCGTTGGCCCTATCTATTACCCGTGAGAAGATACAAGTTAATTTGTGTGATGCTAATGATGAGTAATTTGGGTATATGAGGTTCACTAATATGAAACATTTTTTTGTTTTGGAAGTTTGAATTGTAAATATTAATTCATATTTTGATGCCGATGCCGGATTGGATTTATTTAAACTCTACAATGTCGTGAGTTTGTACCGGCGTAGATTTTAAATTTTGAGACAGTGTCGGAAAAATTGAAAAACATATCCATAGAAATTAGTAAATGTGTCGGCATTGAAATTAAATTACAAACCGTGCTGGTACTCTGACAAAAATATTTTGCCTCTGTAAATGCATACTACTGGCATGGTAGACAAAACAACTTCAATACCGAAACTCTGTTATTTATTTGATTTTGAAAATTCAAAGTGCCAGCATTGTTCTTACCATTTTCGACCATGTCGGTACTGTTAGAAAAACTCTGAAATTTCTGTGATATGAAAAATTCAGAGTTCCGGCATTCCAAATGTATGCCGGCAAAGAGGTAATTTGACACAGGTTAATCAACATAATAAATCAAATAAAAACACTAGATTGTTTAAAAACATAATAGATCAAATAACAACACTACATTGTTCCAAAGTTAAGATGTTCCAAATCGAAAACAAATCAAACATTAACCAAAACAAGCAAAGAGTTTATCCAGACACACAAACAAACACATGTTTAACATTGTTCAAGACACAAACACACAAACAAACATAAAGCAACAATAGATTGTTCAACACCTAAATAATACCATATAAGAAACATTAACAAACATATTCGATCACTCGGTCCTTGGATTCTTATGTACCCTCTTCTTCTATTCTTGTTCTTGCATTTAAAAAACTTTCCCAAATTCCCAAGTCGTTGATGTTGTTGTCATATTTTTCAACAGGTACTTAGTATTTATACTCAAACAAGTTGATAGATGTAGATTAAAAGAATAAAAAGTGATCAAGAATTACGTACCAACAAAGTAAGGATCTTTTGAAGTGCGGGAACAGTTAATTCATCCAGAGTGGTGGAGGGAGGTTCTGGTTGTGGAGGCACTTAAACAATGGTCGCGCGTACAATAAAAGGATACAAGTACCTCAAATGACCTCCAAGAAAGTCTGGTTCGGACTCATAACCGTTTTCCGCCATTTCCCAACCAACCCTATCCAACACAAATTGTCGTTGTTTCCTTTCCCTCCAATGTGCGGGAAGGGGAGTCGGGTGGTAAACTACCAGAGTATGCTTATTATTTTCTTGGAATCGATCCAAGACTTAAGAAAATTTCCGATAAGATGTATCCATTAGACTTTTCAACTTGTACCCAAGTTGGCGCATTATACGACGAGGGTTGTGCATAACAAATCCTTTTGGATAAAATAACGGGCCGTTGTAAAATGAAACATTGTCACGCCTTGTAAAGAAACTCCTCTAGCATCCCTATATGGCTCAAAAACAACATCTTTGAAAGCAACAGATTCCAAAGCCAGTCTCATGGTGAATAACCGTCTTTTGTTATAGGGATTCGGATTGTTGTCGAAAAAATATTTCTGAGCTAGAGGCTGTTGTGGTTGCCAGTCTTGCATTATCTTCAACGATTTGTAGTTCGGGAACAATGTTGGGAAGTGTTCATAAGCCCACACCTTTTTAATGAAAGATCGTTCCAATGAAATGTATAAAAAACAAAATAATTGGAAACTAACAAAATTAACAACAGTATAAAAAAATGATCACAATACCTGAATTACAGTGAAATTCTCATTAAATTGACGGGCATTATCCTTAGAAACTCTACGCATCTCTGCCAAAAAATGTGCCAAGAAATCAGTGCCCCATGAATACTGATGAACCTTATCCAAGGGATCCAAGTATTGTAGGTTGTTCATATGCACCCTGTTACAACTAGCGTCAGGGAATATTACGGTGCCCAAGGTGAACAAGAGATAAGCAGCGGAAACATGCTGAATTTGTTCGGGATTCAATTCTCCTCTCTTTTGCTTGGCCTTTGTTTTCCCAAAGAATGATAAGAGATTAACGATTTTGACAGTCTTCGTCATGGAATTCTTTGACATGTACATATTTGCTTTAGTCGTTTCCTCGTCCCACCCAAACAACTTTTTGGTCAGCCCATATATCTTGGTCCAAGTTATGTCCTTATAATTATCTCCTTCCTTACCGTCTTTGCCAAGAACCTCTAGACCTATTATTCTTTGTACATCTTCAGGGATAATGGTCATCTCGCCAAAATGAGATGCATGGTATTAGTTTCACCAAAAAACCTCTCCAAGAAGCAATTTTCCGTGACTTGATCAGTAGCCACATCATTTTTTATCGCTGGTAACAACCCAGACGCTCTGACTAATGTTTGAACAGCATCACACTCCCACTCCAAAGGCCATATATCCAATGATTGATGGCAGCTAACACGGAAGGCTTTCTTGTGGTCCTATAAAAACACTCCAAACTATCTTAAATTCACCTGATCATAGATAAATGATATAATAACAAGATGCAAACGTCTTACATAAGTTGAATAGATCCAACGAGCCCAAGAGTGCTTGTAGTCAAATAAGAGTTGTTGATTTCTCGCTTCACCTTGCTGTTTTCCGTATGTGCGATCTAGACGCATGTCATATGCCTTTGGAAGGTGAGTTGGGGGTTTCTTTTACTTTTTCTTAGGTTCTTCATCTCCGCCATCAGGTTTTCCTAAGACACCTGCTCGAGCCGGTTCAGGAAATTTTTCCCACTCATCATCCTCATCACTGGTGGTTGTGTCCCCCGTACACTCCCGAATGATGACCTTAGCACGATCCATATCAGAACGACTACGTCGAGGCCGAGAAGACTTAGGTTTTCCTTCTTCAACAACTTTGCCATTTCCTTTCTTCATTTGTGCTTCTCTAGACCTATGTCCCAATATGTCAACTGAGCTACATACAGAAAGCCGGCATGGATGGTAAACATAAAATCACTGCCGTCAACGATGCTGGCCTACTAAATAAGTAAACAACAATGCCGGTATCTGAGGATTTTGTATAGAGATTTAACAAAAGAAGGGAATCAATACCGGCATGGTTGGTAAACATAATGACACTGTCGGCAGTGATGCCGGCTTGGTTAATTAGAGATAACCTATGCCGGAAGTTGGGGAATTTTGTACAGAGTTTTAACAGAAGAAGCGAATAAAAATTGCAATGGAATTTATTAAATAATAAAAGCCGACATCTAGTTCCGGCGTTGATTATAAGTTACTTGAAATAGTTGATTAAAGTACCGGCATGTTGTTTCGGCATTGTATTCAATTCGATTTCTATGACAGGCATTTCCATATAATAAAAGGGGGATACAAGACATATAATCCAACATGGTATTTAAATTTAATTGTATGGCGAACCAAAATTGTAATTGAATTTCAATTGACTATATTGCGATTTCAAATTTTACTTTAAGTGTAGTAGAAAGACTAAACAAGCAAGTTTCAATTTGTGTTTTAAGGAGTTTGTAACCGTCATAATTCCGACATGGAAAGATGGTACAATTCAATGTCGGCATTCTGACACAAATTTAAATTGATTCCAGGATACCAGCATTGTATGTTGATTACCCTTCAAAGCCGTCATCGGTGCCAGTATTGTCTTTGGTTATTATTCAACGTTGGTATTTATACCGGTATAGTCATGGTTATTAGTCAATGTCGGTTTACGAACCACCAAAAGAATGAGCCACCAAAGGTTTAAGCAAGCAAACTCACCCAAACTGGCTTTCATATTAATCGCTTACGGAAATAAACTTAAAAACGTTAAACACATAAACAACGTTCCACATAAAATGAAAGATCTTAAGATAATTGCAACTAATATCATTTCTTGGGACGAGATTCAGGAAACAAAGCAGCTTCGAAATGCCTAAAAGGCTCTTTTCTCCACTTGGTATATGCGTCCTGAGCTTGATAATTATTCCATATGTATCTTGTGAGAAACTCGTTGTATTTGCGACATAATTTTATGAGGGCAATTGTTCGATTCGCTACAAACTCATTCCCATAATACATTTTGTATTTCTTGCAATTACCGTCCACAAAATTCGGCATATAAGGACCACTACTAGCAAGACCCAAAAAAAGGTTTAAAGGGCTGTGATCTTCCGGGAGATCCGATACTATGTAGAAATTTTTAATCCATTCGGTTTCTTCCTCAACATCCGCTTCTATCTTCACTTGTTTTACACGTTCGTATATCTCTTTAGTTTATTTGCGATATTTTGTTTATATTGCTGCCTCTTCTTCTTCTTCTTCTCTTTTCCTTTTAAGTATTTCTTCTTCCATTGCGACAATTGACTTGGTGGTTTCTTCCTTCCTTCTTAATTTTTCTTGTATAATGACAATTGAGTTGGTGGTGGATGATGATTGATTTCCTATCGGAGTGGAAAATTTATTCCTCTTAAGTTTTTCTTTTTACATGGCTACGAAGAACTCGGTAGTTGGTGATGAATTTCCATTGGAAATATGTGGTGGATCTTACAAATATTTTTTTTTATATAACAAGTGCAATGGTAACTCCATTGCTTTAAATAGAAGATGTTCTAACGGATCTTTTCCACTTTATTGAGACGACATTGTCAGAAACCTAACATCCGCGCTTGCAGTTCCCGTAACTGGTTTTTGGTTTTAAGAAAATAGCCGTTAGGCATTGAATGTTTAATACCGGCATTGAACGGAGGACAAATCGAATGCCAGTAAATAGTGCCGAAAGAAAGACGTATATAAAACCGATGCTGGAAAAAGGTTTATTCTACACAGAAACCATAACATTTTGACACTTTATTCCGGCATAGTATGATATATAATATCTACGCCGGCATTATAACAACATTGAATTATGTTAACATAGTATGCCGGAACTATAATTTATTTCAAAGGTAATCCTTGTCGAGGAAGCACGGATGCACTTAGCACGTGCATCAAGCCTTTAAACCACTTGGTGACCCAAGCAGTCGAGTTATAGTCTCGTGAGGGTTTACATAGAGATCTACCCACAAAACCTTTCCAAAAACTACCCTAAAAACGTAATTAAAAACCACTAAACCTATCAATCTTCTTAGAAGAATCCGTCTCCGATTCACCCAGCTAGTGGTACTCCGTGACTTTGGATACCATGTGGTTCACGTTTTCATTAAACATGAATTCTTCCCCCTTTTCCTGTAAGTAACGCGCTTTCACCGCTTCATGCTACAAAAACAACACACAAACTTAGTTTGTTAAATAAAAATTGGAAAGAGTGGATTGTGTCGAATGAATCAGAAAGATACTTATGATTTGTTGAGGGGACAATATATTGTGGATAGCGTGAGAAATAAGGTGTTTGATTTTTAAATACTCAACCACCGCATCTAGGATGATGTCGTGTCGTTGCTCGATTTTTTGAGCAGTTCTTCCTTTCGGGTTCCCATATTCGTGAGTAAATTTGTTAAAAATATTCAACCACGTGGAATCCCGTGAACTGTTATCTATAGTTGAAGACGAGTTGTGGCGTACCATGCTTGGGTGATTGCTAAATCTTCCTCGGAGTCAAACGATGCCATTTGTTATATGTGGGAGTAGGTTCTATACTAAGGTATTTATAGATGATTCTTCTAGGGTTTAGGGTTCATAAGTTAAGAGTCTCAAGAACACACGAGTTTTGGGAAATTGGGTCCAAGTGTTAGCTCTCTTTATATACAGAAAAGACTCAACGGCTAGATTTTTTTTGAAATCACATGTGAAGGCATTGACGTTAATATAAACTAAGAATCCCGAACCAGTTTCCGATATTAATTACTGTTAAAGATCCATGCCGGTACTTGTTTTTTTTTACAGAGATTGGGCCATGCTAGAATTTTCAGAAACCTAAACATAACGTCGGAATAGACTACCGACAACGGTTATATTTCTACGACCATGCAGGTACATGTGAATTTCAAAAGAAAAAACTGCTAGTTTTTTGAAAAATAAGACCGTTTGAGCTTTATTCTATATAATACATACCACCCCCCCAATTCATTTGAAAAAATTTAAACAAAGCACCCACCAAATAAAAAAAATCCTTCTCTCAAGAAAACAAGCCTCAAAAAATAGATCAAGCAAGCACAGGTCAAGCTTCACAAGCGATGGGAGATTCATCAACAAGCTCTATTTGCAAACCACCATCAAGCTCTACCTGCAAAGTAAGTAGATTCAACATTACTAACAATATATGGACAATTAAAATCTTCTCTACTAGGACGTATCACTAATATAATCTTCTCTTACAGAGTCATCATTGCACCTGTCAAATTTGCAAGTCACCTTCTCATCTAGCCATGGGCTGTCCTTTTATTTATTCGAAGTGTAGAAACTGTGATGGGACACGCCGGTTTTGGATTGCAAAAACTGATGATGTTGAAAATGGAAGAATCTTTGTATGGTGTTTGAATCATCCAAAATGCGAAGAGTTTCAATGGCTAGACAAAGCTGTTGAACTATCGGAATCAAGAGAAAAACACAAAGGCCAATGCAAGCCCGTTGATGTGTGTGATGGGTGTTATATGAAAGGAAATGAATATGTTGAAATAGAATATGAACCAATGAAGATGGTCCTTGACACCGAGATTCCAGACGATGTCTTCGAAGATATTCACGAAAGGCTCAAAGGTTCCGCAATTGTTGAAAAGGGATGGGTTACTAAATAGGAAATCATCTTAAACCAAAAGTACTCCATTCGCATGTTTTTTAGTATGTTTTAATTTAAAATTTTGTGTTTTTTAGTATGTTTTAATTTAAATTTTCAAATATAGTGTAATAGATTATCTAAGAACGAAATAAAAAGAGCATTCGTAACAGATCTATAATCAATCCTGGCATTGTAGTTTTAATTTCTGAAGGGTTTACTTAGTTCCGGCATTGAAAGATATCTTATTTACCATGCCGGTTTTCTGCGAAACTATCCAAGTTTTAAAAAATCAGAATTCCGGCATGGATTCGTATAAATATTTCCATGCCGACACTGTTCAAATTCTATACAATAACTTGGGCCCTTTCATCCCCACTTTCCGGCATGTAATTTTAATTACGTATTTACGCCGGAAATAGTGCCGGCGCTATGCAGCTTAAACATGTCAATGCCGGCGCCTTGGTGTAAAGTAAACTTACAAAAAAAAAACATTTTACTGGAAATGTAAACATGTTCAACATAAACCAAACAACTAAATTGTTCTTAAATGTTCTTAATCCAGGTATCATAAACCAAAAGTAAACCAAACAACTAAAGATTTCATCTAAAACCAAGTTCGAAATTGTTCAAAACATATCAACCACCATCCTAATGAAGAAACACAACTAAAGAGTTCATCACTTGGTCTTTTGCTTCTTGTCCATGGCCACCTTCCTAGTTTCCCCGAATAAAGCTTTTGCATTAGGATCTTCCATTTTGTCAAGTTTTTCCTCGACTTACTTTATTTTTTCAAGGGACAACACCTCTCCTTTCCCATACTTGCAACCAAACATCTTCTTCAACTCTCCAAGCCGACGTCGCTAGTTTCATACATCTAACACATAATTAGTATATATATATATATATATATATATGCTAATATAAGATTATGTGTACATTAATTGACTAAGCAATTAACAATACTTACTAGCAATCCAATGGTTTTTTGAAGTCCGTACATTGTAGGTGGTGCCTCTGTAGGAGTTGGAACAACGAAGGGTTTTCCTGGGGTGGAACTTGGACGTCGTCCGGGCGCACGGAAAAAGGATATGAGTCTTGCAGGTAATAAAACATGTAGTTAGGATGAGCTTCATCAATGTTTTATACAAGCTCCCAGTAGTAATATCTACCAAACGACGTGGTTCCCTATCCATCCAATGTGTTGGTTATGGAAGTGGATCATACTCTACCTTCAACTTCAGCTTAATTGAAAAGCTCAGAGAATGGTCAACTTCGTACCTCTCAAAAGAGACTGTCTCGGGATGTGGTAGTTGCTTATATCCAAGTTGCCGCATGACACGTCGGGGATCGGATATAACTTATCCCTTTGGGTGGAACAACGGTCCATTGTAAAATTCAACATTATTATACCTCAAAATTTGGCGGTTCTTGTTGATACATGAAAAATACTACCCCTTAGCCAGGCTAGTGTGCCCTCAAAAGGGAGGCAAACCCAACATGAGATATGGGGACTTGGGGACTGAATCCCAAGTCC
Organism: Papaver somniferum; assembly: GCF_003573695.1. Lineage (NCBI taxonomy): Eukaryota > Viridiplantae > Streptophyta > Magnoliopsida > Ranunculales > Papaveraceae > Papaver > Papaver somniferum. The sequence continues at coordinate 16,927,970 of NC_039366.1, forward strand.
ACTAAGAAAGTATCCATGGAATGAAAAGGACAAGGGAGGAATTAAGAGGGAATAAAGAGGTTTTATTAGAGAATGGATGTCATTAGTAGTAATTAAGGGAGTTTAGGAGACATGGCATGATGTCATGAAAGGAAGGGGCTTTTGGAGAGTCTATATAAAGAAGGACAAGGTACAATGGAAAAACAACTCTCTCACTAGTGGAGAATGAGATTTTAACCACTTTTTGGGCTTTGAAGAAACGACTTCCACGGGCCATGGTAATTATATGATCTGTGATACCCAATGGTTTTTACAAGAAAATAGAAAACTTATTTCTCTCACAGTCGTATTATAAGCGCATATTTCCATAAAAATGTAGGCTTTCCTATGGACTTCAGAAACCACTGTGAGAGGATGAATTTTCTGTGAGAAAAAAAAATTGTAAAAGGAAATTTCCCCCTCTCTCTTCATTCACTCGGAGTTCACATCTACCGCATCTTCTTCTTCTTATCCATTTACTCACCACATCGATCTCTCAGAAAAACCCTAAAATTCCCAAATCTCAAATCCAGCTCATTTCTTCATCTTTCACTTTCACCAGAAATTTCGTGACATCATTCGATCTGAGAAGAAAATAGACAAACACTAGCCATCAACTAAAACCTAGTAAACCAAATCAATCACTCTCCATCCCCACCTCTCTCTCAATCTCTCTTATAATCTGTCTAATTAAACAACAAAAATAGCACAGAAGATGTATCGGAAAAATAATTAGAGGATGTTGATGAAGACAGAAATCGTAAGGGATGATTTTTCTATCTTATGGTTAGGGTTCCTTTCTTCTTTCAATTTTTCTTACAATCCTTAGAGTTCTTATCGAGAAAATATGATGACCACAAGTATATAAATCTTGTGAAATAATGAAAACGGTAAGATTAACTATTAATCTCTATTTGGATTTGAACTCCGAACATTGAATTTAGAACTCATTATCTTGGTTATATTTCATTTTTACAACCTAGATTTATTTGATTTCAACTGGAATTAACATTGGGTTTGCTAGAATTTAGAAATCTTTTTCTATGAAATTGTTAGTGATTTTGGATTTCTGAAAGTTAATTACATCTTGCGAGTGAAATTGATATGATTTTGTTTTTTGGTTTTTTGATCAAGCCCTAGAAATTAGTTTTTTTTTGTCGATTTCTGGTAGTATGTATGAAACTTTAAAGTTTGAGGCTAATGTGAATGTTTTGTAATGGTGCAGGGGGTATGTTAGAATATATGGTTCTGGACTTGGAGAATTTTTATTAAAGGCGGATCTTCTTAGAGCAGTGGTCGATCTGGGATTGAGCATGTATCCAATTTTTATTTTTATTTTCTTTATGTTCAGTAGTTTTATCTCTTACAGGTATTGTGTGTACAGATTTACAGTTGTGTGTTGTTTCATTCATGTGTGTGGGTAGTTAGAGACTTGAAGGTTGCTCAGCTAGTATAGGAATCTATGAATTTTTATGTTGTGTTGGTGAAAAATTCATAGTATGAAAGATTTCTCCTGGTTGATAAGAATCATTGATAGTTTGCCTCAGTTTAGTAGTAATATCGAGACTTGTTTTGTGCTATCCCATAGATAGTTTTGTTAGTTAAAAACTTGGAATTCTTTAGTATTGTATTTCTTTGGAAGAGCTTAATCCTTTGGAACTTTTGTCGTGTTGGACCTCATAATTTTGCCTAAGAATCATTTTATTCTGGTGATTTTTTTTATTTAATCGATTTAGTTTTTACTGTTTTTTTTTCCTTTTTTGAATCTTCTTATGAATTGAATAGATGCTAGTTTTTGATTTAACAAAGTTCAGTAGGCTAGTTTTTGTTTAGTCCTCTTAGTACTTGAATTGAATAGATGCTGCAGGGGTTGTAATTTACTTTCTTTGTAATTTTAGTTCATATTCATTAGTGGAATTATATTTTGAGGTGTATTGTTTGACTTGCAGATAATTTTAGTTCATATTCGAAGATCATATCTTACTTACCGAGGTTCCTTTGCTTCTATTGGTTATTAGTCAGTTCAACATGAATGCATTTCTCAAGATATTTTGGTTATGGATGTTATCTGTCAAGCAAAATATGGGATGCGAAAAACTATAGTCTCTGGCCCCTCTTAACACTGCAGCAAATTGAGCATGTGGCTGGATAAGTTGTAGTTATAATTTTGCATTCATACTAAACCTTCATATAATAATGAAGATTTTGATCATTTCCTGTTGATTCTTAATTATATCTAAACCTCAGATCTGCTACGAGTTTGAGCGGTTCAGCACTTACCCTACCTGATACTAAATTTTTTGTGTTCAATGGTAGTTTAAGCATCAATACCCACGAGGAATTACTAAATAAAGAGTGCCTCATGTTGATACTTAATTACACATGGTTTGTTTCTGAGCTCTTATTTCTTATTCATTCTTTTATGTTTGTACTTAACATGGGTCTTTGTTTCTACGACATTGTAGTACTGTATGAGTTCAGTTCAACATAGTAGCATATCTTTTTTTTTTTTGCAGGTTTGGCAGAGCATGTTAATTTGGTACGAAAGGGCTTGCAATTTAATTGGTCACTTCATGTGTAGGTTCAAGAGAGGCTTGAAGTAAAAATAATTACGCTGATATTAAAGAACAGGTAGTTTATCAGTTTTATAAATATTCAACTCTCCGCATGTTTTCTTTATCGTGTTCAGTAACTTAAAAAGGTAGACTCTAGGGATTTTTTCTTGTACAAGAATGCAGGTTGACAACTTCTTATTGAAACTAAGCCACCCAATTAAGATCTTTCATCACCCCATTTGGTTTTCATAATGCATATTTAGTTTAAATGTTATAAAAAAAATGTATTTGTTGGCAGATGGTTTACCATATTTGCATTGTCTAAATTTAAGCATGGTCTACCTACAAATGGACTGTTGGTTCCTAGCCATCATAACATTTGAATTGTTGTTTTATTTGATCTACCTAGAATATATCATATCCTATATCCTTAAACTTCCTTGTTGTTTCAGTGTTGGAGTTGAACAATATATGAACTCTGAATGGAGAACAGTTGCAATGGGTAAAAAGGATGTTGCAGGATCATGAACGTCTTTGAACAACCACTAATTCAAATATCATTTTTTGTTTCTCTTTGTTCAACCCTTTTCATAATATCTATATATAAACCTATGCATTTGAGCTCGACAAGAACTCAGGTAGATTAACATAGAATTTGATACTTGTGTTTGGTAAGCTCCATTATAACTTCAAATAAGCATTAGCATGTAACTGTTTTACATCCCCTATGAGTTTTGAGATTTCTCTATGAACTGATATAGCTCATAGGCATATATCTTGGATTATCTCATAAATATGTATCTATGAACATTAACCTTGAAGCATTTGTACTCTGAAATCGTGTATGTTGTTCATAAATATTAAGCTGAAAATGTGCAGGTTCTGAAAATTTGCTTCAACTGAACTGAGTTCTGGATCTACAGCAGAAAGAACGATAGAGTTGATACAGTAGTCAAAGCTTGTTGCGAGTCAAGATAAAAAAAAGTCATGGTAAATAGATTTTGAGCATCTTGGCTGTCAGAGGAAGATTCTCACTGATGAACTGATGGTAGAACCTTTCTCCTTAGTTGTGCCAATTTATTATGTGAAGCTTGCAATATGAATATAGGTTAAGGTTCTCCAACTTAGTGTTAGAAGTTTTTCAGACTTGCAGTATTTTGTTAGTTGAAACTCTAAAATGAATACATTTTTCAATATAAATTAAGTTTTAAATCCATTATCAATTTAATTTTGTTGATTCTGTTTTGAAGTAATTATTAATTTAATTGTGATTCAACTTTTAGTTTTTGATTCAGTTGATTCTCCTTTGGATTCAGCTGAATCAATATCAATTTTTTTTATGAATTTCATCCATAAAAACTACTGTGTCTGTCAGTACTTATCAATCAACTTATGAAGAAATTGTTTTTTTTTTAAAGAATTCAACCTTTTCCAGGCATAGTCGTTTTGAAAAAAAACCAATTCTATATTACTGCGGATGGACACAGTCGTTTTTAGCGATATAACTTCTTGTCCTGACAGTGGTTTTATTTATATTTTCCACTAGTGTCTGTCTTACTATTCTTAGAAAAGTGAGGTCATTTGGCTAGCTAGGACGGGTAGAACCTTAAACCTGAATTCACCCCTGAACATTTGGAGACCACACCTGGAGGCTCGTGCCTAGCTCACCATGACACACACATAAGGCGCTAACTCAGGCGCGACAGAGAGCCCAAACATTCCCCCACTCAACCAAGAAAGAGAGGATAGGGATAGTAACAGACCCGATCACACAAGTGAAAAAACCAGGTGCCACGCGTGAAGAAGACGAACAACAGGAAACTGAGGAGGCGCCACCCACCCAACCTTCCTTCGAAGAACTGCAGAAGGAACTAGAAGGCAATATACGCAGGGAACAAGAACTGAGAAAACTCATGAAGGTAGCCAATGCCGAGAAGAGCGCCAAAGAGACAACGAAGAACGCGTAAGAGGAAGAGCCTATAGTTATGACGCAGGAGGCGATGGAAAGATACTTAGAGAAGAATTATAGGGTCGTAAAAAAAGACAATTACAACTTCATGGCGAGTCCTTACTCCTCTTAAATAACAGAATACCAGGACCCGGAGAGCACCTCAGTCGGTTCCTATCTGCTATGAATGATCGCGCAACTGATGGGAAACTATGATTGAGAGAGTTCCCGAAGTCTCTAACTGATACAGCTTTCACTTGGTACGATAACCTAAAGTCAGGAAGCATCATCTCGTGGTCGACCATGTCCACACTCTAGTAGGTTCGGAAACCTACAATAAAATACTGCAAGTGCACAATGTCTCACTAGTAGAACAATGGCAAGTACAGGTCGTTCCCACGAGGAGTGTGAAAATACTACTTCTTACCAATACCAAGACCAAATAATCAAATAGAAAATTTTTAATGAGTTTTCAGAAATTTGAAACAAAATGAAACAATAAATAATTTTAACGAAAAAAAACAGAATGATAGAAGGTTGTTAGGATTTTCTGTTTCCACCAATTAATTATGCAAACTATACTAATCTTTAAAAATCTATTCCATGCATTTTCAAATATTGTTTCTCCGCTCTAGTTTTCTTCGCTTCATGAGTAGTGATTCTAAAGCATTACCTATCTATCCTTGCATACCACGTCTAGGTATTTAACCGAAGCACGAAATACCAATTCAAAAGCATAAATAATCAAGAAAATCACATGAAAAATAAAATACCAAGCTATATGAAGAAAAACTACTAGTCATTTAAATCATTATTGAGCATGTAAATGTAGAGTTTACACAATTAAATTGGTTTCTACCCAAACCCTAACATAACTCTAGCTAGCCATGGCTTTCTCAAAAACCATAAACATATTAAAATCAAACTTTAGTTAAAGATAAACGAAGAATCGAAAACAAAACTCCAAAATCCTTCTCCTGTTTCTCTTCCAGCTCTGTCCC